>NC_051154.1:390707598-390932276 GCF_013339745.2 Dermacentor silvarum | reverse complement strand
GACAGACGCCCACGCAGTATCAATCTCAAACCATTACATCTGAAGGGGAGCTTGTTGGCCGATATTTGACAAGCAGCAGCGATAACTAGAGTAGGAAGAAGAAAAGAGCATCACAAACACAGCATTCGTGTTGCGACCCTTTTTACTTCATCCTCCTATAGTTAGCGAATCTGCTTGTCTAATATGAACTTCGGCCAACTTGACCAAGTTTCCCCACTACTCCCTGGTACCGCTTCACAATGAAAAAAGAAAAAGAAGGGGAGAAAGAAAAGACGACATAAATGTATAGCTCACGTCTTGAGAATTTTTCTGGTTTGTACATATAGTTACTCTATGATTAAATAACTCATTGGAATATTCACAAATCACCATCCTACCACCTACTCATTCATGCGTTGGAATGAAATGCATTGAAGCGTATTTGTGATCGTGGGGATATGAAACTTAATTCGTTTCGCCGAGAATTGCGTCCCGAACTTTCGGTTTCTTCTGTACTTTTATTTACCCGTGTTCTTTGTATAGAAGTCCGACTGTATTAGGAAGTTTTTCACTAATAGCGAGGACAAATTACAACATTAGGTCAAGAAAACAGAGCAACCAAGCAGCTCAAAGTAAATTTGTGGAAAAGATGTGCCCATAAAACAGAACCAGACGAGTAATGACAGACAAGAAATGGCAGACATGAGTGCTTCCATCAACTGACTGCTTACTAAAAGGCCACACCTGTACGTCGACATCTTTTCGCACAACTTTTCGAAGTCACCAAGCATCAGCTCGACCAGCCAACAGTATTGTACGTCGTGACGCTTCTAAAGCATCAAATTGACAAAACCAACAGAAATCTACCTGCAGGCGTTGCTGGTTTCGTGGTGACTAAGGTACTGTGTTGGGTTCCTCGAAAATATGTTGCCAGAACTGCATGAGCAACAAAAGAGAAACGGTGCTCTGTTACACAACACGTCTGCTAGTTGCATGTGACAGACGCACACTGCAATATCAATCTCAAACCGTTACATCTGAAGTGGAGCTTGTTCACCGATATTTGACAAGATGCAGTGATAACTAGAGTACGACGAAGAAAAGAGCATCACAACACAGCGCTTGTGTTGCGACCTTTTTTACTTCATCCTCCTCTAGTTAGCACAATCTCCTTGTCTAATATGAACTTCCGCCAACTTGACCACGTTTCCCTACAACTCTGTGGAACAGCTTCACAATGAAAAAAAAGAAAGAAAGAAAAGAGGACACAAAGGTATAGCTCATATCATGAGCATTTTTCTGGTTTGTGCATACAATTACTCTTTGATTATATGACTCATTGGAATATTCACAAATCACCATCCTTCCGCCTTCTCATTCTTGCCTTGGATCCAAATGCATTGAATCGTATGGGTGATCGTGGAGATATGAAATTTATTTCGTTGCGCGAAGTATTGCGTCCTGGATTCGGGTTCTTCTGTACTTTATTTACCGATGTTCTCTATATAGAAGTCCGACTGTATTATGAAGTTTTTCACTAATAGCGAGCACAAATTAAACAAAAGTTCAAGCAAACAGACAGAGCAACTAACCTGCTCAAAGTTGATTTTGGGAAAGGTCTGCCCAAAAAACAGCACCAGACAAGTAATGACAGACAAGAAACGGCAGACCTGAGTACTTCCAACAACTCGCAGCTTAATAAAAGGTGACACCTGTACGTCTACATCTTTTCCGACACGTTTTTGTTCCCACAACTTTTTGACGTCACCAAGCATCAGCTCGACCAGCCAACAGTATTGTACGTCGTGTCGCTTCTAATGCATCAAAGTGACAAAACCAACAGAAATCTACCTGCAGGCGTTGCTGGTTTGGTAGTGACGAATGGACTGCGTTGTGTTCCTCCAAAATATGTTGCCAGATCTGCATGAGCCACAAAAACAGAAAAGGTGCTCTGTTACACAACACGTCTGCTAGTTGCATGTGACAGACGCACACTGCAGTATCAATGTCAAACCATTACATCTGAAGTGGATCTCCTTGGCCATTATTTGACAAGCAGCAGCGATAACAAGAGGAGGACGAAGAAAAGAGCACCGCAACACAGCGGATATGTTGCGATCCTTTTTCTTCATCCTCCTCCGAAAGCGCCACCTCATTCCTCTAGAGCAAAATGCTCGACGAAAAGGGTCAATATTTAATGTACACTTGTAATAATGAGAGTGTCTGCTCGTGTTGCATCCAGAATGCTCCAGAGATGCACAGTACGCTTGCTGCATCCTAGGCGCTTGCAAATTTCTAGAGACGCACATACCGACTGCACACGTATGTGCTCATACTATATATATATATACCGTAAAGACTCGTGTAACGGCCGCACCGCCAACTTGGCAGCCCAAAATTTGGAGAAAGAAATTTCCAACGGAGAAGCAATTGCGTTCGCTGTCCTGATGCCGCGCGTGTGCATCGGGGAATTTTTTACCCGCTGCGTACTTCCCCATGCCACTACTATATCGCTGGAACCAGACCGTACACAAGTCACCGACTGCTCCGCCACTATTTTTACCAAAATGTTCGGCCCTTTGTAAGAGCCGCACCTCGTCAAAATTGTGGGAAACAAAGTGCGGCCCTTACACGCGTCTATACTGTACATTTGTAAACTAGTATAGTTGGACTGTGGCTGAAAGGCAAGAAAGACGAAGAGCAAGAGTAAAGCTAATGTTCGAGTGACCATTTTTGTCTATGCCCACGACTTACTTCTCCCCATCACACTCAAGTCAACAGGATAAAGACCTGTAAGCCAGCTCCTTGGCCTTTACCGATGAAATAAAGGAGACTTCATTCCTTCTAAGGCCACTCGTCAGAGAAACCATTTTGAGCGTTTGTTCTTTTTGTGATGAACAGCATTGAATTGCATCGGCAACGGATGAACAGGTTACATTTGAACTTCAAACTGATAGCTAGATATTCAAATTCTGAAGGGTGTGCTACCTCCGCACACCCTTGAGGACATAAGTTATCAACTCGCTGCCACTGAATCATCCGCACTGAATGTCACACAGTGCCAACTAAGAGAAGTGTCTGTCCTAAACAGCTTCCCACTAGCCACAGAAGAAACTTCTGACGTCGGAGAGGACACAAAAACGCTAGCACTGTGGTAGCTGCCTACTCCTTAGCACTACTTGCATAACAAGCTGAAGACATGTGGCAAGCGAAATGGTAGATCAACAGCTACTACAGAATACCCCAGAAAGTGGATGGGAAAATGGTGCCGCGGTAGCTCAACGGTAAGAGCATCTTACGCGTAATGCGAAGACTTGGGATCGTTCTCCACGTGCGACAAGTTGTTCTTTCATCCACTTTAAATTCCATTAACAATCATTTCCTTAATTTAATTTGTGAGTACAAGTAATTTCCCCCGATGTTGTCATTGGTGTCTATGTTTGCTGGCTTCCTATAATATGATTATTAAAATCGGGCCCCTCGGTTCCCTTTCTCCTCGTTCATTACATAACGAGGGTCTCGAATCCGACAACATTGAAGCCTTCAGGTAGCATGTGTGGGTTTATTGACCGGTTGTCTTCACCCTAAATGATCACGTACCCGTGATGCCTGCGGCAGAAAGGATGTTATACATCCGCCGCCAAGGTTTGTGAGTGGTGGCGCTGGCTAACACTGCCATGATTAGCTCTAGTTGTAAAACATAAATACCTCAGAAAGTGGATTGGAAGATGGCGCCGCGGTAGCTCAATGGTAAGAGCATCGCACGCGTAATGCGAAGACATGGGATCGTTCCCCACCTGCGGCAAGTTGTTTTTTCATCCGCTTTAGTTTCTAGTAATTTATAATTTATTTAATTCAATTACTGAGTACAAGTAATTTCTCCTATGTTGTCTTTGGTGTCTATGCTTGTTGGCTTCCTTTGCTATGATTAATAAAATCGGGCCCCTCGGTTCCCTTTCTTCTCGTTTGTGAAGGTTGTAAGACTAGGCATGAGCAACTTTAGTGATAGAATGGCATGGCAATATAACCCGCATATAGCGCATGTCATATAGCAAGGCGTGGCATATACATATACCTAAATATATACGGAAATTCCCGCTCGCGAGACGCCGGCGCCGGACGCTGACACCGGATTTTCTGCGACACGAGGCCTATCGCGCTGAAAACGAAATGTCAGGCGATATCCTTTGGGAATGTAGTAACCGGACAATCTGACTATGCGAAAACAGTCAAATTGTAGTTCCCTTTTGTGTAAGGATATCTCATGGCCATGTACAGCATTCAGTAATTGAAGCACGATCTGTTCACTATGCAAATTTTGTTGCTTTCACATGTGCTGCCCGAAAGGTATTACTCTCAAAATGTCTGACTTAGTAGTCCTCGTATACTGCTTTCCTATTTTCCCTGTACTGCTCTGAAGACTGCACTGCTACGCACGTCACAGAAGCCATTGACATTGTCCCAGTATGCTGGCTTGCTCCAGACCGTTCAGTGCTGTTGGACACTACCGTCCCTGAAGGAAGTTTCGATCGAAAGGCTTCACCTGGTAGAATATTGGCGTGGCTTGCAGCTCAAGGCACTCCCCGTTGGTGTGCAACGTGCCAACTCCGCCCGCAATCTGTCGCGCACAGGGCGGTAACCAAGCCTACAGGTGTCAAGAGAAAGTGCACCAGTCAGTAAGTATCTCGGCACAATAAGCTATGAGATCTGCCCAGTTACACTTGAGCGCCCCCGACCTGGGGTATTAGTATACACACATTCCCTGACGTATTAGGCATACAATCACTCCCGGTTGGAATTGTCGCGTCCATAGCCAGTGAGATTTCCTTCGAGAGATTCAACGTTTAACTTCGCCTGGTAATAGCTGTAATGATACTGAGCAAGAACGGAGAGGTTAAACGTTGGAACTTTTTAATTTAGGAACCAAATTTTCTCTTGCTTGCAAGAACCGCGATTACCGACCGCCCGAAGAGTTGGTGTCAAAGGACGCATTGGACGCTCGCATAATTTTATGGCGGTTCATGCCATAAGGAAAGTCTGGCGTACGCGGTGCATGTATGTGCAGCATGAAGCTTGTTGCTCCATAATCCGTAAAACACAGGCAGTAAGTGAGAGCACGAGGGCGTGTGGGTGAAAAATCTGACAAACATAGGGTGGGCCTCTGCTGTGCGCCGTTCACTCTTGACGCCTCCACTTCATCGACATGAAGAGCAAAGCAAAAACAAACTACAGCGTAGAGACCAGGAAACAGTTAAGCCTAGTTTGCTGTCGCTTAATCAATCGCGAGGCGCTGCTGCCGAAACACTGCGACGCTGCTGTGTCGCTGTGCCGGACTTCTTGGACTCGCGGGCGAGTGATTCACATTTAGTCCGCAAAGACAAGTGGCGCTCTCATCGCTGGCGCTACCCGCGCGTTATCCCGCTGCTGCTGCCTTCTGCTTGTTGACGGTGGTAGTGGTTGTCGTATTGCAAAGCAATCTTCTGGTAGAAAATTAATCGCAAAGATTCAGAGACGTGCATTTGTTTAAAAAATAAATGTTCACTTACTCCTTCTGTTTTACATGACGTCTAAAACGACGCATTTAGACATACTAATATATACCATAATGTTCCATTCAGTTATTCTTGTATGAAACTCTATGCTATATAATCACGCACAACTTTTCTTGGCTATGAAGCGAAGGATACGGAACCCCAGGGCGCCTATTTCACGGCTGCTGGAAGTATATATAGTCTCGCCGTTTTGTTCACGGTTTCTTACGTAGGAAATTAGAAACACTATAATTTTGTTTTTTACAGAAACTAATTCGAAACGATCAATAACATTCACAAGTCAGCTATAAGTGATTCCAAAACTGCCATTAATAATTAGTCGAGAGGAAGAATCTTAAAAACATCTCAAAATCCTCCAAAACTACCCCGAAAACCGGGTGGACGCGCAACTGATCTGGGTACCGGCTCACTCTGGCAACCCTGGGAACGAGGCAGCTCACAGTATGGCTCGAGGATCTATCGGCCGAGCCGTGATCAACGACTCGAGCACGGAACGCACAAAGGAAGCTCTCATCAGTTACCGGGAAATCACCCAGTACTTTAAGTTAGCTAGACAAACGCTAGCGCCACCTCACAAAAGTCTTACCAAAGCTCAAGACGTTAAATGGAGACAACTCCAAACCAATACTCATCCAAACCCGGTCCGAATGCACCACATCAACCCAGACGAATTCAAGCCCGATTGCTCGAAATGTGGTGAGAGAGCCACAATGAAACACATCATTTGGAACTGCCGCGGACCCCCCACCTGAAGAACTCCAGAAGCTTGTAGGCTCGCAAAAGTGGGAGACCCTGCTGGCCAGCTCTGATCCGGAAGTACAAGTCCGGGTCACAGGGCGAGCCCAAGAGGTCGCCTTCAGCACAGACTGAGGGCCATCTGGTGGGGTCGCAGGACCCATCACTCCCATTACCGAGAATAAAGTTTTATGACTGACCGACTACCAAGTTCAAGCTAGATAAAGCCAAGTTCAACCTAGCTACTACCAGGAGACGCAATCGATCGGCCAGCTTCGTGGTGACTCGAGCTTTGCGCGGCCTAGTGCAAGCTTTGCCTCCCCGTTAAGACGACAGAAGTGAAATTAAACGCTGGAAGGATTAGCGGCCACGCAGGCAGCTGTGGAAGAAGACGACGACGCTCGAGCCAATGCTGATGATGATAGTTTGTGAAACGCGCACGGGATCAGTGACACGACCGCGTACCGAGCACAAACTCTAACTGAGGGGCACCAACGATCCAGCTGCGGAAGAAGACGACGAAGCTCGAGCCAATGCTGATGATGATAATTTCGTGAAACTCGCACTTTTTCAAACTGCCTTAAGCAGCTTCGCTGGTTAAGCCATACTGTTTAAGCTGTTTAAAAAAATTTCTACGTTACGGCGTGGTTGTAAGAACAGGTCTGTACATGTTCGCAGAGCAGCAAATTTAACCACCCATATATACAAGAAGAACAAGGTTCACAACAACATGACACATAACTTTAAAATAAAAAATAAAATAACCGGGGAAAAACAAACAGCCATGACAGGAGACAGCTTTTTGCTGTAGGGTACTTGCGCCGTGACGAATCATCCCTCAAACATGTTAAGAATGCACCACGGGATGATTGCAACGACAGGTTCGTAGAGCAACAAATGCGAGAAAGGCAGGGTTTACGAGAGAGCTTAGCATGAAAGGTGTGTACACAAGTTGTAACAAATATGCGACAACAAGTATGCGTTAATATCACTCGTGCTAGGCAAATTGTAATAGAACGACACATCAGCAACTAGAAAATTGTTTCGGGCGAAGCTTGCGCACATGTGTCGGGTGTGCGAACAGCTATTCTGACGACGTGGCACAAACTATGCGATGATAGACCGGCTGTTGTTTCTAGGTAAAATGGGACAACAGATCTCCATTTCGTCCACGAAATGGAGAATGTATGTATATATAAATCAGCATGCTGGTTTTGTCGTTGACTTGGACCAGCGCCTCCTGTATTTTTTCCATGCCAGTGCAATCTCCCGCTCTGCAATGGGAGCCGCTGGTCCGCCTTAGTTCAGGGAGTTGCCGCGATGTGACGCTACCCAGAGGGTACGACTGCTTGCGTCACGCGTGCGTTTGAGCCACTGAGCGCGCGCCGCTGCCATTCCCGAGGAGATGCGGTAGATGCTTCACGCGTCTGTCAGGATTACTTCCTCCGACTTCCGTCGTGAGGCGCCACCCAGAGGGCACTCTCCCCGGCGAATATAAAGCAGGCGCGAGCGCTAGCCGACGGGAGGGAGTCGGAAAGGGTAATCGGAGAGGGTGGTGAACCGATGGATTGGCCGCATCTGGCTGCATTCAAAAAATAGAGGAGACGCTGCTCTGACGAACTCTAGGTTAAGGTACGAAAGACAGCATTTGTGACCCGTTCAATGCACAGCGTCGTAAATGATTGTGTGAAACAGTGCGCAAAACAGTGCGCAAACGGAATTCGCGGCGGCTTAGGCTTTATTTTTTTTACTTTTAAATGGCAGCTCCTATAAACCCGTTCCAGCGGCGAGCGTCGGCGTAGCCGAGTAAAAGAGCGCAACAGCGAAGGATGAAAAAGCAACGCGGATCGCAGTGGGGAATGAAAGCCGGCAATAGCGAAGAGAGCGGGAGGGGGAGCATATGGCGAAAGCGTGAGAAGGAAAGCGTAGTGCCGCGCAGGACGTGTCCTGCGACGATCGCTACGAGATTGCGCCAGGGTATTGCGCGTCGTCTGCTGACTTCTTTGTCTCTTCTGCCACTGCTTTTCATTGGCTAACAAATGTTAAACGTCATCCCTCGATGCATGACGCGCCCGTATGTATAGAAAGGTTCTCGAATGTTATCGATAGTTCTATCCGTTGCCTGTTGTCCCCGAAGCTTTTTCGTAATCTGATTATATGCGTGACGCGAATTGTGTAGCACTTTCTCGAATCCAGGCGGGCGCCAGCGATTACCTTTGAACATGTTCGACGAGTCACGCATAAAAGCCGACGCGCTTGAACCGCAGATCAGATTTACGACGATCGCCGACTGTACTCGCTGCTACCGTTGTGCTTGAGTGTTAATTCTTTTGCTGGGTGCAAGTTCGCCCAAAATAAAGGCGGTGCTGGCTGCTGACGTCAGTATTTCCGCGCGCAGTAACACTGTGTACTTTCACGAGAGGTACGTTACGTGGTTTACACTAAACACGAATATATGAGTGTACATAGACCCTCCGTACGTAGTACACAATACGTAACGCTGCAAAGGCCTTTTGTACCACCTTCTTGATTTTTAATTCAGTTTCAAAACTGTATCAATCTGCATTGTTAGTGTCACGTGACAATACAATGATAATACAAAATAGTGTCAGACAGTTATTTCTTAACAGGGTGATTCCATGTAAGATTGAACAAAGGATGGCTGGTCGACCTTTTAAATTTAGTTCAAAATTTTATATATTGTTGCCTGAGGAGTGGAAAGAAGAGATCCGCAATTGGTTTTGCTGCCAAAAATTTTTTCGAAACACCGCGAATCAATAATGACGAAGAGGTGGAGTGCCGCGCTTGCCTGCTCTGCTGTTTTGGCCAACTTTGGTTATGAATTACACAAAATATATTAAAGTTAGGTAGCTGAAATTTCTTGAAATAAATATGTGCATGTTTTTGCTTGTGTTCAGTTATTTGTGGTTCTTGTGGGTAGTGTAGATGTTTTTATAAAAAATCTCAAAATCAGCCCAAGAAACGTGTGTTTGTCTAATTTTCAGGTCCTTATCTGAAAAAAGGCTTGTGGTAGAGCAGCAACAATTCCGCATTACGTTCTAAGCATACTTATTTACCACACTACTAAAGCTTATATTTATGTAACTTTTCAATAAAGAGATACTATCGGGCTAACTTCAAGAAAACACCCATCAATGAAAATTTCTGATGACAATTTAAAAAGAAACACCATTTTTGATATTCATTAAACTTTGCCCTCTTATTCTCCTCCACATCGGCTTTCATAATCATTAAAAACATATTGCATAATTTTGTTCCAATTGTAGTTACAGCCCGTCGAATGAGACCCTTACGCAAGGATAGGCAATTGTTGTAGATCCGACTTCTTGCCCGCTAAGTGTTTAGAATGCAGGCAGGATTGGATTTCTGTTTCTCGAAACGCCAGTAGTAGTACCGAAAAAGGTGGAACGTATGAACGTGGCACCCCAGTGGCAAATCAAGATGTTGAATGCCAAGGGAAACAAAAGCGAAACTATCGGTAACGGGATGCGCACGCCTATCTCAGATGACGGCAGCAGACTGCCTGAGCCATAGAGTTTCTCACTTTATTACCTAGAGGGAAAACTGGCGCTGCAGCGCTGTGGTATCCGTGGGAATGCCGGTATATTGTGCCTTCGGATTGGCATCCTTCTTGGAGAGCCAGAAGGCCTTGAAGACGCGCCTGGCTAGCACCGTTCCGTCTGTCGCAAAGATTCATTTCCTGTTGAAATAGCACGTAAAAAACTGCTTTACCTGTATTATTACACAAAAACATGTTTTGTTTAATTTTGAGGACTTACTATTGGATGCACAATTATATGAAACGTAAAAAGTATCAGCTGGCCGCTAAAGTTCTGGGGCAGACGACTAGATTATCGCTTGCCTAAGAACAACTTGTCGTCTGTTCTTGCTTTTCTTCGCTTCATTCGGCATTGTAGGTGAGTAAGCTTTATTGAGATATGTAATATGGGTGAATGAAAGCCTTTTATGTAGATTTTACTTTAAAAACGCATTATTTGTGTAGCTATATCCACGTTTTAGGCGAAGCCTCGTACAACATCAGCCAACACAAGCCTCGCAGACACATATCCCGTCATTCCCATGAGGGCACGGCGCCCTTTAAGAAACTCGCATAGACGGTGGCGCCAGTTTAGCCTCTAGGTGTTATAGTGAGAAACTCTGGCCTGAACAGCAGACTGCCTGACAGGAGATAGCCTGAATCGATCTGCTGTTCACACTTCATTCGACACCGATAGTGCTTGCGCTTTGCTCGTACTCTACTGTTCCTGTGCGTCTCAAGGCGGCAAAGTATAGCTCCGAGCGAGTGTATTGTGCAGACTACCTTTCTAAGCACAAGAAGCTCATTGAAAAGAAGCGAAATTTTCGCACAGTTACCGACGTAGACGTTAACACTTTGGAGCAACTTTTAACATCCGAAACATCAGTAACTGCCAAAGAGAAGGACTACTTGTGCTACCCGTGCTTTCGCTACTTCTGCAATGAAATATCCTCACGGAACACACAGTTGAGCGATGACATTTTTATGCCCCCTGAAGCAGAAATCAACGTCGCCAACCAGATCATTGCGACTACCTGCGTGTCCCCTTTGAAACGTCCAGGTGCAGTGAGAAGTCGGGACAGGCCTACTTACATCAAAAGAAAACAAAGTGAGGCACAGAAGGCGGTAGCGGAAAATGTTCGCAACAAGATACGCCGGGCGTAGAACCAATGTGATCCATCGGGAAATTCAGCCGAAGGAAAGTGCTCCTTCTGCGAGCAGTTGATCGAAAGCTTTCGGCAAGCCTATGCAGCATCGACGACACCCCAGGAACGTTATCAACTTCTCACTGTCCTGCCATCAACACTAGCTAAACATGAGATTAAGAAGCTTATTCCTGAAGCATCGATGTATCAAAAAAACAAGTCCAGGAAATTGAAAGAAAATCACGGTGTGTGGTACCGACCGGATCATTTCACCAGGCACAAGGTGAACCCCGCATGCGTATCTGCGGCACGTGAGTACTACACGAAGAACGAATTGGAATGCTCTAGACAAAGCCCTAACAGAAAGGATGTCTTGTCGGTTACGATCGATGGAGAAAAAGTATTAGTAACAAAGCGTTTCATGACCAGATCTATTAGAGAGGCATTTCGCATATACAAAGACGACCATCCTGATTATGGCATTGGCCTATCAAAATTCTACACCTTGCGACCGCGCTGGGTAAAATGTTATCCCCAGCATGATGTGTAGGTTTGTGTCATTTGCGCCAACTATAAACTTTGCCTTGCCGCTCTTGAGAACATTACTGGCCAGAGAATAAATTCTGATGACCTTCACTCAGCAATCATTTGCATTCCGTTATCAGCACATTGCCCTTTAGGCGAATGCAATCAGTAGTAGAGGAACTTAATATCCCAGAAGACGAAGAAATACTGATAGCGACGTGTAAGTCCTATAGTGTATAGCGACGTGTAAGTCCAATAGTAAGTCCTCAAAATTAAACAAAACATGTTTTTGTGTAATAATAAAGGTAAAGCAGTTTTTTACGTGCTATTTCAGCAGGAAATGAATCTTTGTGACAGACGGAACGGTGCTAGCCAGGCGCCTCTTCAAGGCGTTCTGGCTCTCCAAGAAGGATGCCAATCCGAAGGCACAATATACCGGCATTCCCACCGATACCACAGCGCAGCAGCGCCAGTTTTCCCTCTAGGTAATAAAGTGAGAAACTATGGCACAGGCAGTCTGCTGCCGTCATCTGAGATAGGCGCCCGCATCCGGTTACCGATAGTTTTGCTTTTGTTTCCCTTGGCATTCTACATCTTGATTTGCCACTGGGGTGCCACGTTCATACTTTCCTATTTTGGTACTACTGGCGTTTCAAGAAACAGAAATCCAATCCTGCCTGCATTCTAAACACTTAGCGGGCAAGAAGTCGGATCTACAACAATTGCCTATCCTTGCGTAAGGGTCTCATTCGACGGGCTGTAACTACGAATGGAACAGAATTATGCAATATGTTTTTAATGATTATGAAAGCTGATGTGGAGGAGAATAAGAGGGCAACGTTTAATAAATATCAAAAATGGTGGTTCTTTTTAAATTGTCATCAGAAGTTTTCATTGATCGGTGTTTTCTTGAAGTTAGCCCGATAGTATCTCTTTATTGAAAAGTTATATAAATATAAGCTTTAGTAGTTTGGTAAATAGGTATACTTAGAACGCAATGCGGAATTGTTGCCGCTCTACCACAAGCCTTTTTTGAGATAAGAACCTGAAAAGTAGACAAACGTTTCCTGGGCCGATTTTGAAGTTTCTTATAAAAACATATACACTACCCACAAAAACCAACAATAACTGAACACAAGCAAAAACATGCATATATTTATTTCAAGAAATTTCAGCTACCTAACTTTAATATATTTTGTGTAATTCATAACCAAATTTGGCCAAAACAGCAGAGCAGGTAAGCACGGCACTCCACCTCTTCGTCATTATTGACTCGCGGTGCTTCGAAAAATTTTTTGGCAGCAAAACCAATTGCAGATCTCTTCTTTCCACTCATCAGGCAACAATATATAAAATTTTGAACTAAATTTAAAAGGTCGACCAGCCATCTTTTCTTCGATGTTACATGGAATCACCCAACAATGAACGAAGCAATAAGTAAAGTGGTTCGTCTGCCGCTGCTGCTAAGCGAGTGGCCCGAGCAGAGGCTCAGCGCCGCCACCGAGAGGACCCTGTTGTTCAAAATCAAATTCTTTGCCGTGAAATATCGCGAACTCAAAATACCTAAACAGCGGCACACAAAATTCGCCTTAGGGAGTATCGTAATCGTCGGTTCATTTTTTTTCCTTCTTGCCTTTTTCCTGCGCTGCGTTTCTCCAGGGGCAGTTTTTAGTGCTCTACATTGGATGAGTTACCCAAGTCACGTGCTGTAATCGGTCGCGTTTAGGGCATTGAGATTGAAGCATAGGTGATTAGGCGTGTAAGCTCGATTCTCCGACAGGAAGGGCGAGGTCCCTCGAGTGAAAAAGCTCGCGAACGGGCTTTCCTTTGAAATTTCAGCAGTTTTTGCGCAGTTGTGACGCAGTACAGCGGTTGATAATTTTCAGACACAATAGTCGGTGTGCGATCTCCACACTGGCCACGCTTGTTTACTTGCACAGAGTTTCTGACTATATTACCTATAGGGAAATCCTGCGCTCCTGCGCTTTGGTATGCTTGGGAATGCCGGTATATTGTGACTTTGGATTGGCATCGTTCTTGGAGAGCTAGGACACCTTGAAGACGCGTCTGTCTAGCACCGTTCCCTCTGTCACGATGATTCCTTCCCTGACCAAACAGCACGTAAAAAGCTGTTCTGGCTTTATTCTTAAACAAAAACATGTTTTGTTTAATTTTGAGGTTTCATTATTGGATGTACAATTATATGAAACGTAAAAATCATCAGCTGGCCGCTAAATTTGGAGGACCGATGACAACATTCTCGCTCGCTTTAAAACAACTTGTCTGTTCTTGATTTTCTTCGCTTGATCCTGCATTGTAGGTAAGTAAACTTATTCAGAGATGTAATATGGGTGAATGAAAGCCATTAATGCAGATTTTATTTTAATAACGTATCATTTGCGTAGCCATATCCACGTTTTAGACGAAGCCTCGTTCAACCCCAGCCAACACAAGCCTCGCAAACATATCCCGCCATTCCCATGATGGCACAGCGCCCTTTAAGAAACTGGCACAGACAGTGGCGTCAGATTACCCTCTAGGTGTTATAGTGAGAAACTGTTTGTAATGCCAAAACCCCGTGAGCTTCCCTTTAAGTGCCCGTATATCTGCTGCGTATTAAATTTGCCGGCGCTTACGTGAATGTTATAGGAAGCTCCCATGGTGGGCGAGTATTTGATCTGGAGCGTGCCTGGTCCGGGGACCATGAAGTCCTGGCTGTTGTACTGGTCGCTGAACGCGTGGCGCGCGATGATGATGGGCCTGCGCCACTGCTTCACGAGCGGAGGGATGTGGCGGTAGACCATCGGCTTCCGGGAGACGTCACCGCCGAGGGCGCTGCGAATGGCGCCGTTGGGCGACATCCACGTGCGCTTCAAGTGGTACTTCTCGAGAACGACCTCCTAGGACGTGATGGCGCACTTGACGCCGCCCACGTTGTGTACCTCGAGCGCCTGGGTGGCCTGCAGGGTGATCGTGTCGTTGATCTCCTTGCGATGTTCGATTGACAGATCAAACGCCCTCAGGTTGGCGTCCACGTACAGCTCCATGAGCCTCTACCGGATCAGGTCCCAGACGACGCGCGCCATGTTGTTGCCCCACATCTCGATCAGAGGCCCGCATATGTGTTTCTCCATGGGTACAGGGGCCAGCCGGTGGGAACAGCGGGGCTAGTCGATGCTTCTGGACAAGAGAGCGGCCACCTGGAAATACGAGCGCGTTCGTCTCGCGGTAGTCATGCTCGCGACCACGAGCTGATCGTGCCTCACGCGGCAAAAAAGAGCGAAGTTTTTACGTTTAAGATTATATTTAACAAGGCAGCATGCATTCAGGTTAACTACTTGATATATACATGGGTCCATTGCAAGATTGTTGCCTGAATCACTGAAAATCAAAGAATATTATTCATTACTACCTCCAAAAATTTGTGGTGGAGCGATACCCGCAGGTAGCATAGCCCCGGAGGATGGTGATGATGATTTCCTCAATATGGCACATACCCATCACTGACGGCGGACCGAAAAAGCGGCGGCACAATTAAAGTAATCAAGCAATCAATCAATTAAATAAATAAATAAATCAAAGGAACTTTTATTTCTCTGCAAGAAATATGGGGGTAACGGATAGAAAGCCGCAAACTGCAGCTTGTCAAGGCTCCGGCTCCCACATCAATATTATATGAAGAAATAAATGGCAATATAAGTGTTATAAATAGAAATCAAATTGTAATCACGCAGGATTTATTAAAGGTGATTGAAATAAAATTCCGACTTGCGCATGTGAAATCTGCAAGAAATGAGAAGGATGATAATATTAAATTATCGCGCCAATCTTCTTGTGTTGAGCACGTTTTGAGGCAACAACAACAACATGAGTCATGAACTCCACGAAGGACGACGCAAGGCTCGCGTCGACAGACAGTGCCGACAATTGAAGGATGACCCGTACGTAAACTACGTGGACGTGGCGGCGTACCCTGCAGAGGGTAGGCCACCTCTGCAGGGTCCCGAAACCACCTACTTCGCGGTAGCCGCTGTGAACGGGAGAGACAACTCCTTGACCCTTGCGGCCTCCGTCAGGGCAGCGTCCCCAGCGGCGGCTCATACCATAGCAGTGGCGCTAGTAATAAAACAACATGACAGGGTGGGCAGGGAAGTTCGTGTCGTTACGGACTGGCAACAAGCCTGCCGTAACTTTACGAACGGACGAACACCGCTGCTGGCGGCTCATATTCTAGGTCCGAGGCTGCAAGAATCCCATCAAATCACGTCGACGCCGGCTCACGCGGGACTGAAGGGGAACGAAAGGGCTAACGCCCTAGCTCCAGTGCTAATCAACCGAGCGGGGCAAAACCAATCGTCTCATCAATCTCCTTCGTGCCCCTGCCATCCAATTACTGCGACCGACTCGAGATCCAGGGACTCAACCGCAAGATTTATCCTCCCTCTCACAAAAAGCTCAGCACTGAAGAGGCAGACCTCTCAGGCTTATCCAAACAAACACTTTCCCAAACCTACACAAACACAGCAAAATATACCCACAAACATATCGCTGCATCTGCCCCTGGTGCGGCGACACACGCCCTACGCTCTTTCACATCTCGCGTGGGTGCGGGGGCAAACCTCAACACTTAAAGACGCCTAGCACGTCATTTGAGCGGTGGGAGGTACAGCTGACCAGCAATACCCTGGCGGGACAAGAAGCTCTCGTCCCCCAAGTACGTCGAGCAGCCATGGCCAGTGGAGTCCTGGAATGAGGACATCACCCACTCGTCCTCAAGATCAAGGACCTAGTTGATCCAAATAAATCGTCTCTCTCTCTCTCTCTCTTTGTGTTGAGAATAAAATTGTATATGGCAATTCAAACATCCCTATAGCTGCAGCCCAGGGCCCAGGCCCCAATGGAAAGGATAATTTGGGAAGTCAATGAGAGTCCGAGTTTGTGAAACGGAGCCTCGAGAAGTCTTTTTCGTTGTAGTGAGAATCAACGACACCACAACAATTATGAATTGATCAATTGGTCTGCGGTTCATTGCAGACGTGACAGAGAGGGGACGGCGTCAAACCATCCCTGTGCAAATAAAAATGTAACTGTGGAGTGTGGCATCGCAATCTCGTAAATGTAACCTTATATTGATGCTATGGACACCACTGAATATTCCAGATGAAATACAGACGCTGGAAGTCCGAATTCGATAGTATGTTTTGTTTTGTACCTGTTTGACTGACAGATTTTTCTGTATCTTGCTGAAGTGAATTACACCTTCACCGGCTAAACGGAAACAACGTCCGGGCCATCCAGGGAAGCGTTGCCAAGAGAATCTGATATTTCATTTTAGTTTCTTTCACAGTGACCCTGTACCCAAATTACGTTAACATTCTGTATATCTGGAGGTACTAAACAATGAAATGTTGGCAGTATTTTCGCGCCTGTTCTTCAAGTAAGCATTCAGCACGCATATATCGAATCTCTTAAATTAACGAATGTTCACACAATTGATGGCAACTTGCGCAGGGCTACAGTGATGGCCATTATTTTGGTCTCAAAAATAGATGTAAAATCAGGAAGACGAATACAGAAATGTCAACACAGGTGCGGAAAAAATAAGACGACTCTTGATCTCTCATCACACATGGACGCATCAGTTGCAAACATATATTTCGCCTGGAGATTTTTTGTGTGTTTCTCTAAAAGACCATAAAAATAGATCCTTGGGCAGAGCGTCGAATTTTTTTGATATATATTGTGGAATTGAATGGGGAGATTTGGCGCAGAAATATCTTGTGGGACGATGCTACGTATATATATATGTAATGTTATTAATCGTACTTGCACAAAAAGGACTTGTAAGTCTATTTCCAGGTCCAAACTTTTTCTTCAACAACGTTACCATGACGTTTGCTCCTCGCTCCCGCCCCTGACGACCGATGCTGGCTTTTGTGTCACCGAGTTTAACGAGTTTATTAGACAACACTCGGTCACTGCACTCGCAGGCATCTTCATTATCATCGGCTGCGTAGCTATAACTGTTAGGCGAACCAAGTGTCGCAAGGATTAAACGCTTTCTGGCTTTCTTTATCAGGCCAGGCTATTTGCATTATGGAGAACTTCTATTTTGGATGCGTCCCAAAGACAGTTCATGAAGCAGCCTACGGCCAAAGGCAGGGATAAAGACTGCCGTAGCGTTGACCAGCGTAATGGCTGGAACATGCAGCCTTCCCCCGTCAAAAAAGGGTGTTTCTTGGAGTACGCAAGCTTTTATATGCACGCTGACATCATAGCGTCTGCCACCAAGGATAACTATCCATTGCCAGAGAATAAGACAATATGAGTTAGACACCAAAACCGCGTATTCAACAACTTGCATTGACGATTATACGTTTTCTTGGAGGTAAAATGTGAGGTCAGATAACATTAAGATCGAAAATGCTGTTGAACGCTCCATTCCGGCGTTGCTCATTATTAACGCTACGGCTTTCGGGTGTTAAGTATAAGCAGTAGGCTAAAAAACTCAGTCACTAGTTAGCATACGCGAAAGAAGGTGAAAGCCTGCGCGCTCGTGCGACATTCTTTACATTACTTGACATTCTCATTCGAATGCGTTGTTACTTCTTATCATTTGTTTTCTCCCACCAAAGATCGCGGATTCGAGTGCCTGAATTAACTTTCGTCTTCATTTCCTTTGCCTTTTTTTGCACGATGAGCGGCGTCGGAGCCAGCTGTCGAAGATGACGACGAACGTGCGGGCGGTCGCATGAGCGCATCTCTACGCGCGGCGAGTTCACGTGACTTTCTGTACCACACGCCATGTTTTCAAGGCCACCGTCAGATGAGGCGTTTAAGGCTTTTGCCTTAACACGTCAGCCAAACAAGCATCCATCCAATCAAAACATCAGCATAGAAAATGTTGTGTGCGTCACAGAGCAAGATGCAGCGGGAAAGAGGAAACGACTGCGCCAAGTTATATAGAGGGTGTCCCAACTATCATGCACCAAGATTTAAAAGAAGAGAAATTACGTTACTCGAATAAACCCTAGTACGTATTGTTTCCAGTAAAGTCGAGTAGCCACTCGTAAATTTTCGTTACTGAGATTTCATTAGGTAACTGCAATTAATTCTGAAACTCGAGAAGAACTGTTCTATACGCAGCCTCTATTATGCTTTTTCTTTTTTACTCTGAGTCCGAGTATAGGTCCCCCTGCGCATAATTGCTATTGATTTTCATTTCGAGTAAATCAGGTTTGGCCTTATCTCGGTTTCTGAGTGAATTATATATAAGACCTCTGTATGCAAGCGGAGATGTTGCCTTCCTAAATAAATGCTGTTAATTAGAAGAGTTCTTTTCTTTCATAAGCCCTTAGCATTGCCGATTGGAAAGAACAGCAATATTGAGAAGCAATACCATTCACGTGCATTATCACCCTTCGTTGATAAAAGACTCTGCAGAAGACCCGCCGTGGTTGTTTCGTGGTTATGGTGTTAGACTGCTAAGGACGAGGCCACGGGATCAAGTACCGGCCACGGCGGCCGCATATCGATGGGGGCGAAACGCAGAAAACACCCGTTTACTTAGATTTAGGTGCACGGTAATAAAGAACCCCAGGTGGTCCATATTACTGCGATAGCAATTATATGGACACTCCAAGCGCATTTCTGCCATCGGCGTCACCGTCGTCGTCGCCGTCGCTGTGAGGTTCCATGTGAAGTCGTACGCCGATAAAATTGTCGCCGCGAGCCGTATGGCGTGCGTGCGATTGAAAGCGTACGCGTACGCGGGTGAGCCGGCAATCGCGGCTCAATGTAGAGCTTGCGAGGGAGGAAGGCCGGCAGGAAGCGCGCGGTTTTCCTTCCTGCGCGAGGCACGAGGGCGATGCCATGGAGAGAGGGAGGGGGGGATGCGATCTGCTCCAACGGCTGCAGCTCACAGCGCGGCCGCGCAGGCGGCATATCTTGAAAGCAATCGGCGATGTGGGTGAAGCGCGCGCCCGCACGGCCGTCATCTTCAAAGCGATCTGCGATGGGGACAAAGTGCATGCGCCGAGTGCCGGTAGCTTCGTATGCACTCTTATTTCGATGTTTAGTACGCGTTGAAACGAGAAGAGATCGTGAAATTCAATTTGCCCGCTGCTGCTGGCGCGCTTTCTCACTCCGGCATTCTCACAGCGAATTTACGCGGTCATAGAGCGAGATGTGCTCATGTTTACCTGTGCGCGCGTGACACCGTGCATGTAAGCGAATGCGTACAACTTTATAAGGCCCAATAAACTACTATGCTTGCTTCGTATAGCCATCTACTAATTTGCTATCGCAATCAATGCTTCGCCTTTCGTGCGAAACTGCGACGTTCTTTTCCGGAGTCCCCCACCACGCCGTGCGTCATAATCATATGGTGGGTTTGGTACGACAAACTCCATAATTCAATTTTAAATTTTAAGGTGTATATCCTGCTGCAAAGTGCTCAATAACTTCATCAATGCCAAGGATGTCCTTATAGAATATCCCTTTCTAAAGCCAGCCTATTACATTTGGCTTAATCGAAGATTGATAAACCTCGCGACGAACTCCGTGGCAAACATGATGTGGCAGATAAGCTAGAAAAAACCACATGCCTGCGAACGGAGCGGGACGTGCTTGCCGTATTCAACGGTCTCGAAGCCAGTTCACATCGTGGCTTAGCTCGGCAGTTAGCGCCGCTCACGCGTCCTGGACACATTTGTCCCCCAGTAGTACAGAGCACTCACCAACGAGCAGCGTGTTGTGCACATTGAACTCGTTGTAGGTATACACATACATGTATACAAGGGTATCTGTATCCGTATTCATCTGATGAAGTTCGTTGAATTGGCCACGGTTAGGCTTGCCGATCTCGGGGCCCCATACCGCTGACACGGCAGCGTGGCCTCTTTGACACGTTGTCTGCAGTGGCCGCAAGCTCGCGGGTGTCATATAAACTGACGCATTGCGATTTGCTACAAACATCACCCGCCACCAGAATTTGGCCTTCTCCGCTCGATATAACAGCAATTTCATTCTAAACTAAGGATGGCCTGTTATTTGCATATATGAAATCATCGTTCTAAAAAACAAGATTTTCAATGCATGTTTATATGGTCATTTCAATGGCAACAATGATTATTTCTCTCTATGATTAGTTCGCTATATGAACGTTTAAATACATCTGCAGATATTTTACCAGAACCTCCGCAATGGAACAAGCATATACAGGTTGTCCCAGCTATCACGCAGCACGATTTAAAAAAAAGGAAAGGCGTTACGCGAAGAAAACCTAGTGCGTATTGGTTCCAGTACAGTTGAGTAGCCGGTAGTAATTTTTTGTTACTGATTAGGCAATTAGGTAATTGTAATTAATTATTTAACTCGAGAAGCACTGTCCTAATTATCAAAGTGTCAATGACAAGATTGTAGAGCAACATGAAAACTCCCGATACAGCTTTCTGTTGCTGCCACATAAATGTGTTTTTGCGAGCGTGAAAGAAGCCCACGAATACATGCAAAATACCTCGAGCGGCCGTCGCGCGGCAATTCTGCGTGTATCGCGAGCTTCTTTCACCTTCGGAAAAAACACATTTGTGTAGTACGTATTTAGCAACAGCTCAGGCAGCACATTACATGGGGCCAACTAGGGCCGATGATGGTTTTCAGCCGGCACTGGCTGGGCCGCGAGGGCATGCCGTTGCCTCCGTAATGCCAGTGCTGGCAAAGCCACTGTAACAGACATCCAGCGCTGGCCCTGCCTTGCCGGTGAATGCCCGTTAATGGCAAGGCCGGGAAACGCACCTGGCTATCCCGGGCCTGCTTTGCCATTAGAGTGCCGTCATTGGCTGGGTCGCTGGTTCACTGGTTAACCAGCATCATTGGTTGGTTAACCGTCTGTATGGAGTGCTTGGGCAGTGATTTTACCAGCGAAGCTGTTTAAGCCAGCCGCAATTTGTGGTCCGTGGTGCTTATCAAGAAACTACCAAGAAATAAAATAAAATAAACTTTCTTACCGAGGCGGGATGTGTCGACCAGCTGTCTCATTACGGGCGCCTCAAGCGCTGAGGCTATGGGTTGGATACTGTCCCCGGTGAACCGATAACACTACAAGTCTGAGAGAGTCGACGCTAGTCCGCGTCAACATGAGTCGTAGTATGTCGAAGTGAGTTGAATATCCGAGTTCAATATTTTATGTGCTGGAGATGTCACTTCTCATCGTCCATCATGGGTTTTAAGGACTGATTGAAGCGTGGAAACGTTTAAAGTAAGTTTTTCTCAGATTGCAGCAAAAACGAACACAGACAACAACAAAAATGCAAGAGAGGCGGCAGTCACTGTGGTTAGGTTATCAGAAAACAAAAGAAGCTGGTACCCGGGCATCGATATGCGAGAAGGCAGTAGATGACTTTCACTTGCGGGCTCTGGTCGAAGCAACATTAGAGCGGGTCTAGTCTGGGGAAAATAGCTTGCCTTGTTACACTATAACCAATTTAGACAGAACTAAATAAAACAAATATTTTTTATGCACCGAGTTTTTGAACACTGAGAAATAAAGGCCTACCACAAAGTGCTTTAGAGTTTTCAAAGAACAGGCCCACACCGCAAGACTGCCTGACGGTTCTGCAGTTTACCAAAAGGGTAATCCTCTCACGGACGCGTCGGCCGACATGATGGTCAGTGCCGTGTCGCGTAGAGCAGCTGCGAAATTAGTGTCGGCGGGCGCATGCGCACACAGCATGCTCTTGTTCGATCATCGTGTGCTAGGCTATTTCGCTTGGCTCAACACAGCCCCTGCTGCTTATTCGCTTCTAACGCAAACTAAAATAAGCACAGGTTTGACAAAATCGATTGCTAAGGATAAATTTGCTGATGAACAGCAGGCGTTACATGTAGGGTTCACTGAAACAGCCTAGACGACGATGCTTAGACACTAGGACACCCTGCGCGCTCGCGCCTAATAGCGCGTCATTTTAAGGTGAGCCCCGTGACACGGAACTAACCTACGTGCTGGCTGGTGCGCTTGTGAGGTCATTATTATATAGGAAAGTTGTATACATGCTATTGGGGAACTAAGCACGAACTCTCTATTGGGACCGATCTCTGAAACAATCAATGGGGCTCAGTGAGCTCTTCAATGCCGCTTCTTGTACGCATGGTAGCTCTTTATGCAAAATAATGGCAATTCGTCGCTTCAGTAATGGCACATTATAAAACACAATTTACAAGTTTGTGCAGTACACTTGCCGCGTCATGTCTAGGTCGTTATACTCTGGAGTACGAGGTGACATGTTCGATACCCCGCCGCGGCGGCCGCATTTCAATGCGGACGGAACGCAAAAGCGCTCGTGTACCATGCTTTAGGTATAGGCTAAGTAACCTCATGTTGTCGAAATTAACGCGTTGTCCACCATTAGGGCGCCCTTCCTAGCCTGCGAATTGAGCTGCTTTGGGGTGCCACGCACCCATACTTTTTTTTTACTACGTGATTGTGTGCGCTTTCTCTACATCGCCAAGCAAGCCTACCCGGTTACTGATAAACACAACTGCGTGCCCCATTGAGTGGGCCAACCAACCGCTTGTGACGTGTGGCCTTATTTATCTAGGTGGTACCCGCAGTCTTCTAGCTGGTGTTGGTTACGATGGATTAAAGTGGATTATGGGAGGATATGGGTGGATTAAGGTGGGGAGGAAGCAAGAGAAAGGCAGAAGGCAGGGAGGTTAACCAGAATAACGTCCGGTTGGCTACCCTACACCGGGGGAATGGGAAGAGGGAACACAAAGATGACAGGGAGAGAGAGGAGGAAAGGAAAGAAGGGAAATGAGCGGTTAGTTCGCTGACGCGTGTTTTAGCGCACTAATAGTCACAGACGTTGACACAAGCCCGTCGTCCTCAAGACGCACAGAAGTGCCTTCACCGCTTTATGGGCCGGCGAGCGATGGGGGCGTTGTTCCAGCAGCACCTGCACGGAAAGCGTCCGATTGTCCAGTTTTTTTAGCGCGTTAGCAAGTTCTTGTCTTTCTTGGGCATATCGTGGACAGTGGCACAGCAGGTGGTCAATAGTTTCGTCGGTGCCGCAGACCTCGCATGCTGCACTGTCGGTCACTCCAATTAATGTAGATTATGCCTTTGTGAAGGCAACTCCTAACCAAAGGCGACAGAGAAGCGAAGCTTCACGTCGAGGAAGTCCGAATGGAGGTCGGAGTTGCAGTGAGGGGTTTAATTGATGCAGTCGTGTAAGTCGTACGTTTGGCGAGTTCCACTCGGTCAGTGTGAGACTGCGTGCCAGGTGTCGAAGCTGCCTTGCGGCGTCTCTCCTCGAAAGTGGAATTGGAACACTGAGCTCTTCTTGGTGTGATGTGCGAGCAGCGTTGTCTGCGGAATCATTGCCACTGATTCCACAATGACCAGGTACCCATTGAAATACAACCTCGTGGCCTTTTTGTTGGACGTGATGGTGAACTTTCATGGTTTCGTATGCCAACTGTTCATGACAGCCGCGTCGGAGAACTGACTGCATGCACTGTGATGCCGGTTTTGAGTCTGAAAACACAGCCCATTTTGTAGGTTTTTCAGAATCAACGAATTCTAGTGCACGACGCAGAGCCGTTAGTTCTGCCGCCGTTGAGGTCATGACATGCGATGTCTTGAACCGCAGTGTTATTCCTCGCGTTGATATAACCACCGCACCACCAGAACTGGACGACGTAGTCCATCCATCGGTATAGATGTGCACGTGGTTGCTGTACTTTTCATGCAAGAGGAGTAAGCTCAGTTGTTTTGGAGCAGGGGCCGGTACATCTGACTTCTTCTGTAGTCCTGGAATCGTTATATGTACTTGTGGACGGCTCAAACACCACGGAGGAAGCACTGGCTTCGCCGCAGGTGCGTACCCTGAAGTAAACGATGCACGATGTGCACTGACAGTAGCGCTAAATGTCGAGCAGGTCCTTTCAACAGTGAGGCTCGCCAGGTGGTGGGAAGGGGTCCTAGCATAGTGTCTGAGATGCGTACGCATTGTCTCAACGGTAATGCTTGTCGTGATTGGGTAATCCTGGACAATGGCAATGGTTTCAGCCGTTGACGCACTGCGTGATAGTTCAAGACATATCTTAAGTGCTTGGCCTTGAATGCTTTGAATCGTACGGAGGTTAGTCTTGCAGGTGTTCGATGTTGCAGGCAGGCTGTACCGCAGGAATCCAACGAACAACACCATGTACAGCTGTAACATACCGTGTATGGATACTCCCCAACTTTTTCCTGCAAGGAACCTGAACAGGTGACAGATAGCAGACAGCCGCTTTTTCACGCAATTCACGTGGGGAGTCCAAGACAGGTCTCTGTCAATTACGACTCCCAGGAACCTGTCACTTCTGCTGTATGGTATAAGTTGTCTGTTAATTGATATTCCGCAATGAGACATTGGCTTCCTGGTGAATGCCACCATTGCGCACTTTTCACATGGAATTTCAAGTCCTTGTTGACGAAGGTAGCAAGATGTCATTGTGGCTGCCTTCTGAAGTCGAGCGCGAAGCTGAAGTCGTGTTACACCTGATGCCCAAATGCAGATGTCGTCCACATAGATGGAAAGTCGTACGGTGCTTGGCAGGTTGTCAACTAATCCAATGAGGGTTAGATTGAAAAGCGTCGGGCTAAGCACTCCGCCTTGAGGCACTCCTCGGCTACCGTAATGCTCGGATGTCGGCCCATTTTCAGTATGCACGTAGAATGATCTTCTCTGTAAGTAGCTGCACACCCACATATATATCTTACCACTAAGTCCTACTGTTTCTAACACGCCTAGGATGGCTTCATGGGTGACATTATCGTAAGCCCCTTTAACGTCTAGAAACAGAGCAGCAGATAGTCGTTTACAGGCCTTCTGGTTTTGCGCAAATGTTACCAAGTCAACAACGTTGTCTGGTGACGAACGGCCACGCCTGAATCCGGTAATAGCGTCTGGGTAGATTTCATAGTACTATAAGTACCATTCCAGACGTGTTAAAATCATTCTTTCCATTGTTTTTCCAACGCAACTTGCAAGTGCGATAGTACGGTATGAGGAAATGTCCAAAGGCGACTTGACTTCCATTCCTGCGGAACCGTACCCGTCTGCCAGGAGTCGTTGTATAGGAGCAATAGTGCCTTCCGAGCTTGGTCTCCTAGGTTACACGGGGCACGGTACGTAATGCCGTCAGGTCCTGGCGCTGAAGAACGCCTGCACAAAGCCAGCTCAGCTTCTAGTTCTTCCATAGAAAACGGGCGCTCCATGCGGGGATCGCGTGAGAACAGTGGGTGGTCGAGCGTCCCCGTTCCCGTTCCATCGGAATTTGCCTCGCCAGCAATCTTTCTGCAGAAATATTCAGCGAAGTAAATCTCCCTACAATGTAGATGTAGTGCCAGAGATTTAAACGGGTGGCGCTGACCAAAGGTTGTGCGAAGGCCACGAACAGTCCTCCTATAAGCGATAAAGATTTTCGCGGATCCAGGGACTAGCAAAAGGATACCCATTGTCGGGAAGCTAGCTTGTTCACGTGACGCTGTATTTTCTTTTGTGTTCGTCTAGCCAATCTCAAGTCATGAATGGACTTCGTGCGTCTATATCTTCGTTCCGCACGACGGGGAATTGCTCGAAGTTTCTCGAGTTCGATGTAGAAATTGGTGCGGGCAGAACTCTTCAAAGGCGAATGCGTGGTTGTTTGTATGGCATCCTTTATCGCGCCCTCTAGGTTGCAGGAGGTACCGTCACGACAGCAGTCTTCCATGATTATTTTGTATTTAGGCCAATCGGTGCACTGGACGGCTCTGGGGGACCTGGAGCTAGTCAGACCTTCAATCTTCAAATAAGTTGGGATGTGGTCGCTACCTCTCCTTTCTAAATCCGAAAACCAGTGCACTCTTCTCAAAAACGAACGTGAAACGAAGGTAAGATCCAAGCAGGTGATCCACGCAGATAAGTGGGGCTTCCATCATTTGACAGGCAAAGTTCGCGTTCAGAGGCAAAGGACACCAATGTTCTGCCTCTAGAGTTCACTTTGGAGCTTCCCCATAGGTAATGGTGGGCATTAAAGTCGCCAGTGATCACCCACGGCTGTGGAGTCGATGTCAAAATTCCCTGTAAGCGCTCACAATCCAGGCGACTTTTTGGAGATAAGTAGGCACCAAGAATTGTAAACGTGAGCTTTTTCTTCTTCACTGTCACGCAAACATATTGATTCACTTCGCCAGGAGGCACTGGGTTATACACATAAGTCAAGTCACGGCGTATAAACACAACAATCTTGCTGCACTATCCGTGGGTAGAGGATATAAAGGACTCATACCCGGACAGTCTGATGGGAGCTGACAAGTTTGGCTCGCATATCACGATAATGGGGAATTGGTGCGTAAAGACAAACTGTCTAAAGTCGGCCATGCGTGACTTCAGCCACCTTGCGTGCCACCGAAAGACAGATGCATTCTTGACCTCCTCTTGAAACAACGCCATCTCTCGGGCTGTGGTTTTACCCTAGAGCCGAAAGTACCGGACTCAAGGTGTCCAGCACCTGCAGTGCGCTCTGCGCCGATGGCGTTTTCATGCTGCTCAGTAGAATGCGCATGGCGTCCATAAGTGACTTCAACATCGCTATGACTTGGCGATCCTCAGTTGTCGTCGCATCAGTGGTTTGTGAGGTCATCGAGGGCGGCGCGATTTGATGTGACTTCGAGGCAGGTTGTGCTCGTGGAAGTGTAGGCCACTCTTCAGGAGGAGTGAGTGTTGCCCATTCTTCGTTGTCTCAGTGTCCGTCTTTGTGGAAGTCGGCGTTGGTATGGTAGCCGCTTTGCCGGAAGATGGTGTATCTCTATCGGTAGATGCAACTCTTCGTGATGCTCTTCGGTGGCGATGTCGTCGTCGCCGCCTGAGAGTAGCGGCAGCCTCTCTGTGTGTAGAATGGTCCCGTACCATACGTTTGAGTACCGCTCGCTCGTTCCTCACCCGCGGGCAATCCTTGGATGAGGCCTCATGGCTACCATGACAGTTAGGGCACTTTAACACAGTTGCGCGGCAGGCTTCTTCCGAATGAGATTCAGCGCACCGTGGGCACACGAGATTGTTCCTACAGACACCTTTTACGTGTCCCATCTTGCAGCATTTGTAGCATTGCAGGGGCTTCGGTACGTAGGGCCGGACTAGATGGCGGACGTGGCCAACTTTGACGCGTGAGGGAAGGCTGTCTCCCTCAAACTCAAGCTTCAGGCAACGTGTGTTGCCAAGTCTTGCGATGTGCGTGATAAGAGTGCCTTCTGTAGTTGTCTTTATTAATATAGGCAAGTCGTCCATTGGTATAGAAATATCGACATCATAAATGACGCCGACAGTGCTATTGCAGCCTGTAGGAATCATGGATCGCACTTTCACTTTGTCGATCTCCGTTACGTGCCGCAGGCTTTGCAGCGCACTACCATGTAGAACGTCTACTGCGAGTACATTCTTCCGTGCGTTTATTCTCAAGTCTTTGATCTCATTTGGTGCGATTCCCTCAAGAAACGCAGAAAGGACTTGCCTGTTTAGGAGTCGCAGATTGGACACAGGGTCCACGGGCATGAAGAGCATAGTGTGCGGCCAGCGCTGTGGTGTTGTCTTCACGGTGGAGACACTTGCCGATGATGACCTCCGTAGCAGTCTTCTTTTTGTAGTTCGGCTCATGACAAGCGTGAAATCGTCGTCCGACGAGTCGACGCTGTCCGAGTACGAGTACAACTCGGTTGCCTCGCTGTCCGTGTCACTTGACGCGTTTCCACGTTTCCTGGACGCGACCCGACGTGATGGTTGGGCGCCAGGAAGGTCCTCGAGGGCTTCTTCATCCATTGCCGCAAAGAGGGAGCGGCAGCTGCCAGATTTTGCAGAGAAACAAAACGAGACAAGGGTACAAGCGTTCTATGAAAGACACACTGGATTAAGGTAGAGTTGTGAATGACACGTTACAATGTATTCCATCACGTATTATCTACTCAACCAATCATTTAGAGAAGTCAACATGCTTTGGCATTCCAAATCACGAAAGGATACCCTAAAGACTGAGAATTTTTTACAGATGAGGCAGTCTACAACCCAGTCTGGTCTGCGAACCGCATGGAATGCACACCAAAATGAAGGGATCAGTTCCCAGAGATGTATTACGAAATAAGCATGGTTATGTTGCGATATTACTTTCTACGGATTGCATTCACACATTCGGCTGCGAAAAATAACATGTATACGTAATTTTAAAAGTAAGGATCCTTGCCCCATCCACCGTCTATGCACGCGCCATGTGGGCCCAAGGAGAAACTGTGAAATCAATCTGGAAGAGCCATAGTTGACGTATATGTTGCTACTACGATCATTTCCATTGTGAGTCAGAGGCCAGCATGCTTAATATTGAATGGTTCACAATTTTCTTACGTCCATCATCAACTAGTATATTTTGAAAAAAAAAATTGGTATTCGGCGAGCTCCTTGTTTTTTTTTTTTTACTTTCAAAGTTTCTTGTTTGTGTGTTCCTCTTTGCCGCAACCGGTTTGTTTTCTATCCACTCTGGAGGCTGTTCAATGGAGATGGAGCAGAGGCGCCGTTGTTCCTTCCGTCGCGAATTCAGCCGCGTCGCTGGTGCCTGTACTCTCACTGTGGCAGCACTGGCGTTTGTGGCAGCGAGCGGATGGCGGCCACCCGACGCAGGAATCACGGTAAGCTACGCAGCCGAGATCGCAAGCTGCCACGTTTCTATGCGTTTCTATTTGGGATTCCTATGCAAGTCAGGAGTAAGGCAAGTGCTGGATAATGTAAAAAAAGTAGAGCCAATTCAAAAGAATCGGCAAAAAGAACGCCGAAACCCTATATCAATCTACAGTAGAGTCACGATGATGGTAGCTCCATTTTTGTCAGACCCATGACGATGATCACGCGCATTGTAGGACTTCTGATGAAGTTCATTTTATGTCTAATGAACCCTTTAAAGTCTCTCCATTAGCCTGTGTACTAGTTCTGTACGTTTGGCGCGCTGGCGGTTAGGGTGGTTGTTTTCAGGGCATTTGGCGACATCGACGGTGACCATCGACTATAACATAATTTCCATGAGCGCGGAAAGGCGCCATATTTACCTGTTGTACCATACCGCTATCGCGGGAAACAAAGAACAAACAAAAAACAGAACTCCGCAATAAAGCCAATTTAGAATACGCCGACAATTATACTTGTATACAACCATTGCGCTTTTAAACAAATCGATATAAATCATGCCTTATGCTTTCCGTATTTCTTAACCAAAAAAAAAGGATAAGAATCGGTTAGCCATATCTTTGAGCTCGACATGCTGACCTCGTAGACAAAGACAGCCACGTGCAGCAAAAATTCTATCCAAGCAGGAGGTTATCTGGCGCTCCGAATCGAGATTTCGGGAACGTTGTAGAACTCCGTGAGGGAGCTCCTTTCTTCTCATTTTGGATGTAGACGTGACCCACCG
Organism: Dermacentor silvarum; assembly: GCF_013339745.2. Taxonomy (NCBI): domain Eukaryota; kingdom Metazoa; phylum Arthropoda; class Arachnida; order Ixodida; family Ixodidae; genus Dermacentor; species Dermacentor silvarum. The sequence goes on along the minus strand of NC_051154.1, from coordinate 390,902,307 downwards.
TGCGGGCGTAGTTCATGGCTATGGTGCATTACTACTACGCCCGAGTGCGCGGGATCGAATCCCGGCCGCATCTCGATGAGGGTGAAATGCAAAAACACCCGTGTACCGTGCCTTGGCTGCAAGTTAAAGAACCCCACGTGGCACAGATTAATCCGAAGTCCCTCGCTGCTGTGTGCCTCATCGTCAAATCGTGGTTTTGGCACGTAAGACTACGGAATTTTATTTATTTTAATGTACCCGTGCAAACATTTGTCGCCATTTGGAGGTACTCATAAAGAAAAGTACAGTTCACCACTCAACATCAAGCCGCGCGGCGAGTTATCGTGTCGGAACTACGTTTTTGTAGGCAAGAACTGAGACGGGAAACCACGGGAAAATATTCTGGTTGACGTAGTGCCATTGGTTAAATCTGGAGCATTTCACTTATATGCGTATAGCGCATATGTACCTTGTACATGCTGGGTGTTTAATTTTATTCTTAACAGAATTTTTAAAAAATCACCCGTGACAGATAGCACAGTTCTGCTTTTCAAAAAAAGAATAATGAATGTTGGACAAATAAGAAATGTTTGCTCATTAACTTTCAAACATACGAAATGTAGCCAGTGGTATTTTAAGTCATACCCACTTGGAACATATTCTGAGGATGACACCAGTTTTTAGACATACGGCCCCAAGGTTTGCAACGAAATGCATTTGTGTTCTAATAACTTTTAAGCTTCAAAGCATAAAAAGGCGTTTTGTAAAAGTAACAAGTACAGTAACACTGCATTTTTACGGCACGTTTGACTGCACTTATTTCAAAACAGGTGCTACTTTCAAAATTCGTTCCAAGTGTATCACTGGCTAGAATTTCTATTTTGCACTAAGTGCGCTAAAGTGACTGCTTTTAAAGTTAAGTAGTGGTATTTTGTTATTCAATTAAGCGTATTGTCTTCCAGTGAACGCAAGGGATACTTCTAGGAGTATTCCAACTTATCGAGTAGATTTGTGCTAAATGCCGCCGGCGATATTGAAAAATTATCTTAACGTTATAATAAAGCACCCAATTATCCGTTCGGATTAACCCAATGACAGTGGCGCATGGAACGATATCCTGCTTTACATTACGTTTATGTAGCCGCGAATGATGCATTACGACGGCACGTCGCCTAAGTGCGCCATACATTGAGAGGGAGGAGGTGACACAAGCGGATACTGGAAACCGTGGGGGGACAGGAAGGATTCGCACCTCGCCGCCTTTCCACCGATGCCACGCTGTCATGGGGCCTCGCAACTCCCGCGAGACATCAACTCGACGTATCGCGAAATCCAATGCGCCAGTGTCGCATTTATATAAGCTGCTCGTATTTCTCACATGTTCGCGCGATAACCTAGCGCGAACAGGATAAATACGAATCCCTGCTGCGCTATCTTTTGCAAGTGCCTTGCCGAGGGCTTGACACGTTGACCAGGCTTGCTTTCTGATCAGCTTTCTTTTCAGCGATATGACCCACACGGCGAAAACAACGACACTTATACAGGGTGATAATTTTTAAGTTTTACGGATTTTTATAGGAATCGCCTGTGGCAGATTCTAGTTGATATCCGCAGTTGAAACTATACGGGCGGACAACCTGGTTATAGGCGGATATTTTAATCTCCCACATAATGTGTGGAACAATCAGGGCTCACTAATTTCAAGTGAGGGTCGCTTGTGAAAAGAAATGATGAACATTGTTGATTTGTTCGCACTATCTTAAATAGTGTCGGAACCAAGTAGAGGAAATCATGTTCTGGACCTAATGTTCACAAAGCAACCTCAACTGGTAATTTATACGCTTGTCGTTCCTGGAATTAGCGACCACAGTGTTGTTTTATGTCAAATGGAAATTACACATGTAAAACCTGCGCACAGTGTGGCAAGACCTGTGTATAACTATTCGAAAGCTCAGGTTGATAAAATAAATGAGGGTTTGGATGGGTATTACGATGTTTTTTCAACGGAAGCTGAATATAAAGATACAGATGAATTATAGACTTGCCTTAAAAACAAAATGCTACAGCTTCGGCAGCATTTCATACCGTGCAGGGTGCTAAATAAAAGACAAATTAGAAGTAATCCTTGGTTTTCAAAAGCGTTGCGCAGGCTTACAAACAAAAGGCAAAGGTTTTATGACAATTTTCTGCAAGTGCCGCCGAGTGATAACACGCAGAAGCTGAAAGAAATTACGTCAGAAATAAAGAGAGAAATTCGCGTAGCCAAGAATGCTTTTAGCGAATCTATCCAGCTGAGAATCAAAGATGACCCCAAGCGATTCTGGAAGCTCGTGAAAAGAAATGGGAAAGAGGCCACATCTATTCCGTCACTCTTCTCTGAAAACTGCGTTGTTTCTGACGACGAAGCTAAAGCGGAATACTTTTATCGGTATTTTGCTTCCGTGTTTTCTACTGTGATGCCTACACTCTTAGCACGGTAACGTTTATGTTAACCTATAACTGCAAGTAACGTATAACATAAAGGTTACTCGGTGACTAAAAAAACTTGATCTTTGTGTTTTCGTGAATTTCCGTCGCGGCTAGAGGTTACATGTGCCGAAGCGTATATTTTAAAGGTTACTGCAACGCCAAATGTCTTGTAACCTTTAGATTGTAACTTCTAAAGGAGTTGCCATTCGTGGCTTAGGGGACCTACTGTATGGATTGGAAGTTTACTTATTATTGTGTCGTATTGTTATCCTGATGTGGTGTTTTTAGCCGGGACCTATACGATATGTTGTGCGCCCGAGGGAATGAGGCTGGTTGGACTAAATTAATATTTTATTGATACCAGTAGGGTTCTTCGGTTTCGCAATTGTAAAAACAAAATTAAATCTTGCACGAGCGTATGCTCAAGAGAGACAGCAGCAATTCATTCGTCACTGATCTCTACTGCATATGTGCCATTATGATCTAAAAGGAAGCCACAGAAACAGTGAACATACATCGGAGAATATTGTGGCAAACGATGTTGTGGCATGAATTATCACTACGCGTTTCAATGTGATGGAAAGCCGCCCGGCATTTAGGCTGTGGTATAAAACATAGACTTGTGTGCCTGCACAAAACCTGAAAGCAGATGCATTATGGTGATTGAATATGTATTTGTACCTAACATTCTTTTTTCCCCTTGTGTATCAATGCTCCTCATATTCGCGTTTGTTTTATATTCTCCTGAAACGTGACACCCACTAACAGCGGGCGCACACTGAAGGCCGCACGTGGGCGCACGCTAGAGTAGTGTAAAAGCTCGACGACTGACCGAATCAAACCGTCGAGCAGGCCGAATAACTAATCTGCAGGGCGAGAAAGATGCTTCGTAATCAGACTTACTTGTACACTGCAACTGAATGTTTTGCCACCGCGCTTTCTTTTTCTTCTTTTCTTTCTTTTTTGTATTTTGATGTATAAGAGGGAGTGGTTCCTAAATTACAGCAAATGTTGGGTTCATTAGAGAACGCCAGACACGCACCAATTTTGCCCGCTCACTAACACGCGGGAAAGACGCCCCTACATTCACATGACAGCGGGCGACAGCCGCTCCAGTAAGGTCTCGTATAGAGAGATGAAGGTGCGCTCACGGTGGGAGGCCACAATGGCGGCCGGCCAAATGAGCAGGGAGAAAACATACAAATACAAACGAATAGCAACATCCTGAAGCATTAGAATATTAGCATCTTGATGTATATGGTCCTGTGATACATTGACGGAACTGTAGTTTGATTATTATATTTAGTTGAGCTAGATGCGGGGCGTAATCAAACGCGCTTCAGCTTCAGCCACACATGAGCGCCGTCATATCTCCTCTGCATTGCGCAGCTCTCGCGATGTATGCCGGGAAGAGTATGGCCGGTGGTGTCGTTTTAAAACTGTCGTGTCGCACTTTGTTTCATCGTTTTAGCCACGTTTTTACGCTCTCCGATTTGGTGGCGTGCGCTTACCAAGCGTATTGTGTGTCTGAGTCACTCGTGACGGGTGGTGCAGTTACCAAAAGGACTCCTAAAGGCTCGCGCGCCGCTGAAAAGAAGCCATGACGCCGGACGTGGAGCACGGACATGTTTGGCGTGCTGCGTGGCCGCTGCGACGAGACGCATTGCCGATGGCCAATCGTAAAGGTTCTTCGCTTACCTGAGAGTGGTGAGCATCGTTTGTGTTGTGACTGCTGTAATGAATGCCGAAGACAGCAATAAATGTGACCTAGGTAAGCAATGCTTCCTGTTCAACTATCTATTTGCTGGTGTGTGTCTGTCGTATATTTCACCATCAATTCTTGCTCATGCTCGCACTGTTCAGTTTTATTTAAGTGAACTACTTGCTTGCTTCATAAACACTGTTGTTTTAATATTTTTTATCACTATCAGTCACCGTTTTGGTTATTCTTAAATCTCAAGTTTATGTTGCACTTTTGTGCGGACGCACAACCTTGACCTCATGCACGGAACTGGTGTTTTGTGCTGATATTCAGTTTGTAATCACTTGTTATTGCATTTTGACTGTTAAACTGTCACATTATTGCGGTGTTGTTTTTTGTACTTGTACTGGAGGGGAGTACGAACTGACTTGAGAATTCATTTTCGTTCAGTTTTTTAATCTTTACTTTTTATTCTTACCGACATTTCCTAGACAGAAGAGTATATTCACCTTAGGCGTGTTTAATTATTTGTTCTGTGGTAGTTTTTCATCTGTTTGTGGTTTATTTATGTCTCTTTCATTACATGTTAATGGCTGTTGTTTGCAGGGCGACGCTAACACATAACTATGAGATTGTAAGATTACTTTTCTGTCGTTGTAGGCTTCACTATACAGCAAGGAGATCTGAAAATTAGCAACTGACATACTAACAGCAAAGAGACATGACTGTGCTCGAAACAGGGATGAGATCGGCCTCCTCGTGGAAGTCTAAAACTTATATGTATTTGTATTTGAACATATTGTACACGAACCTTCAACATTTCTCTTTTTTTTCCTATTCCTCGTGATGCTGTAGAAATGTGTGATGCCAGGCAGCGCTGTACTCAGAGGTTTTTTCATTACTGCTTCATGGCCGTGGAGAAGAAAACAGACCAAGGAAAAATGTAATTTTGCTTGTGAAGGGAGAACTTTGAGTTACCTTGTTGTGTATATGCAAATAAAGTAAACATGACATTTTCACTAAATGTTTTGTGTCAGCTTTCCTTCTTACAGCTGCTACTCCCATCATTTCCAGAATGTGGGTGCTGCCGTCTCATACCTAAATATTTTTTTTCGATACAAGAAATGTTGCATGCAGAAATGCGTATTCATTCTGAATTGTGCCGCCTTTTCAGATGTGCTTTGCACTTGTGCAAAATATAATTATTAGAAATCTCATTATCATGTGATGGCGACGTGATATTTTTTGCAAAAAACTTTTAACATCGTCCGCAGCAAAGAAAAATGTTGCGGGACGAACTTTTATACAATGCATTCACCAGTATACAAAAGCAACATACTGTGTATTTCATAAATTATTTTGTGTTTTGCACATTTAATCCAAAATTACCAATTATGTTCCTGCTTATTTCAAAAGGTACAATTGTCTTGATGAATTGGGCATTCTATACTAATTTCTGCAAGCTGCCTTGTGTAAATGACCTGCGCTGTAAAATAGCAAGATGGCAAAGGTTTATACGTTGTTAACCAGTCTGTCCATGAATATTAAAAAAAGATAATTTGAGACGAAATGTTGATTTCTGCTGAACAAGTTTTATAATCGCAACAGAATTTCAATAATAATCATTAGTACGAATGGCGCCAATGTTTGAGTGATTAGCATGTAAATAAACAATCGTGGTTAACGGCAGAGCTGGTCAATCAGCACGCCATATCCGGTTGCTGGAAGCATTCTGCCACAGAATAGTCTCATAAACACTGTGAACATGTCATAAAATACATTGCTGTTTCAGTTGAGATAATTACAGAATTTTGCAGCAAACATGCCTTAAAATGCATCGCTGTTCCAACTGAGATATTTACAGAATTTTGCTGCAGGTTGTGCAGGAAGATTAACTGAAACAGCGACCCACTTCATTGCAAATTCAATTTCTCGAAATTGGTGCCAGGCACAATTATGGCAAATCGGTATGCTTTCAGTACTGGCTGCCTTCAATATGCAATTACATGTCCCCAAAGAAATGAAAAAGCTAATTAAAATTTTCTTCCCAAATGTATTGAGTATCGCGCAAATGCTGTCTGTCGCCACTATGAAGTTTTCACTGCAATAAAATGTCATTTTGTCTTAAAACCTGAATATTTTTTGGTTTTAGACAATGAGTCATGTCTAAGAAATTAGGGCATAACCCCTGCGGCCATATTTAGGAACTTTTTTTTCTGTAATCTTTCGTATAGGCATCCAGTCTTGCACGTTTTCGCCCGCACGTCCTTCTGCGCACGCACATGAATTTTGTGCATTGCTCTTTCAGCCATCCATTGAACTTCGCTGCAGGGCACTAGCGTAACTCACTGAGCAGCGTTTTCAGAAAAAGTGTATTTCGGAAGATCAGCCGAATTTCAACAACTTTCCGTTAGCTACGTCGAAAGGATACATTTTTTCGATAACATAAGCTTTTACGGCGCTTAGTCGTAATTTGCCTGCTGAGTTATAGCAGTGATTTAACCTTGACCAAAGCGCAAGTATAATGCAGCAGAGAAGTTATGATTAAGTGCCTTAAATGCCTATATTTTCAGAAGAGTGCATCCTCCTGACGTTGGTAACCGAAAGCTGTAGAAATTCGGCCGATCATTTGAAGGAGAATTTTTATGAAGTTCTGTTCAGTCAGTTACGCTAGTGCATTGCGTTGAAGTTTGGTGGTTGGCCGAAGAATCAATGTCCTAAATTCATGTACATGCGCAGAAGGACGCACGTGCGAAGCCTTGCAAGACTATGCCTATACGAAAGGTTACATACGAAAAGGCTACGCGTACCTATACTAAAGGTTACTATATAGTAACTTTTAGTATAGGTACACGTAGCCTTTTATTTTATAGGTTACACGTTGGTGAGAGTGTACCCTTTATTAAAGGTTACTTAAATAAAGGTTACTATGTAACTTTTTTTATAGGTGCACAAATTTGTGAGAATATACCCCTTTAGTAAACGTTACCGTGCTAAGAGTGTAGTAGCGATGATCGCAGAAGTACCCCGCAGGAACAGATGGCACCGATGGCCGATATGGAAGACGTCGTTATCAGCACACGTGGCATAGAACTGTTACTTTTAAAATTGAATACTGCCAACGGCGGAGGACCTGATGGCATCACAAATCACTTCCTTAAAATTTGTGCCCGGCCTATAGCTCCTATCCTGAAAATACTTTTTCAAAAATCACTGGCAGCAGATTCCCTGCCCAATGATTGGAAGATTGGCGCAGTTGTTCCAGTTCATAAGTCTCGTCCGCGAAGTGACGTAGTTAATTATCGACCGATTTGTTTAACGTGTGTTGCATGCAAAGTTTTAGAGCACATATTATACATGAGTATTGTAGCACGTATGAATCTGTATTCCCTATTAATTCCCTCTCAACATGGCTTTAGAAAGAATCTGTCTTGCGTAACACAACAAATTGAATTTGCGCAAGATATTACCAGTGCTAGAGATAAACAATTTTCTATAGATTTTATATTTTTAGACTTCAGGAAGGCGTTCGATACTGTGTCCCACTCTTTGTTAATTGAGAAACTTCATACCGACGGTATTAATGCACTAGTTATTGCATGGATTGCCGAATACTTAAGACTGCGCAAACAATACGCAGTTTTGATTGGTTCTGAGTCATCAAGAGTAGACGCCACTTCTGGCATCCCTCGGGGCTGATTTCTGGGTCCACTTTTGTTTCTTTTATTCATCAATGATATCAGTAAAGGAATCCTGTCACATTTGAGACTATACGCTGATGATTGCGTCTTGTATAAGCCTATTAGTTGTGAAGATGATTGCCGAATTTTACAATGAGATCTCAGCCGCATTGCTCAGTGGTGTTGTAAATGGAACACGAGTTTGAATCTGGAAAAGACGGTTATCTTGTCATTTAGTAAGAAAAAAAAACATGTTTGTTTCAGTATACCTTAGATAACATTGCATTGTCACGGGTGTCCTCATATAAGTACCTAGGAGTTATTTTACCACTGATTTAAAATGCCATCGTCACGTTCATCATGTAATAGAAAATGCAGGCAAGGCATTAAGGTTTCTACGGCGCAACGCAAAAAACTTCAGTATGGCTACTAAAGAACTACTCTTCAAGCCATTCGTCAAGTCTGTCTTAGAATATGCATGCGACGTATGGGACCCACCGATGCTTGGTGACAAGGAACGCATTGAAAGAATACAAACTTTAGCTGCAAGATTTGTTACTGGAAATTATAGTTTTGCTTTTAGCGCCACACACCCAAAGAATAATTTACAATGGTAATCTCTTGACAATCGCAGAAAAAAAAAACTTCGCTTAAAGCTATTTCATAGTATCTCTCATTCAACACTTGGCATAGACGGGCAGCGGTACATACCCGAACCTTATTATGCATCAGCTCGAGGTGGCCACGCTCATAAAGTACGAGAAATATTTTGCCACGCAGAACTATTCAGGATGTCTTTTTTTCCTAGAACTATACGGGGTGGAATAGGCTACCATTGTCAATATTTGATGTAATATCCAATGATACATTTTATGCCTTGTTGAACTGATGCGACATTACTTATGTTACTTTTTTTCTTTCTTCTTTTTCTTTTCTCTCTGCATGCGTATAGTGACTGTTATTCTTTGAACGTTATGCTTATGTCATGTACCATATTGTATACTTGTAAGGCATGGAGCATGAATCCGCTTGATGTTATGTATTTCCCCCCACTGTAGTGCCTGTAAAGGTGCTGTAAGTATTGCATAAATAAAATAAGTAAATAAATAGCCTAATTCTTGTCGTTCAGCTCGATTATTCGAAAAGCGGACATTAGCATAGCACGAGAAATCAAACCAAAGGTTCAAGTAAATAACGAAAATTGAGTAATTAGTTTCTCTAACGATTACTTTACGGCGCAAATCACAATTTACGAATTGTAGCTGGTGAGCTTGCAAGACGATCCACTTAAAATGAATTTCCAGCGTGACACCAGTTTCGAGTTATTATGTGTGGGCGAAATACATGGACGTTCCAGAGATGTTTGTGCTCCAATGCATGATACAGCACTTGGTTTAAAATGTAAATGGACCAACAGTGCATATTTACAGCGTGTTTGATGGCGCATATCTCCAAACTCGTACTATTCTGGAAAGTCCTTCCAAGTGGATACGCCTGACAAACTTACCAGTCACAGTTCGGATATTGTGATATGTGCCGTAAAGTAAATAAGTAAAAAGTTAATCACTAAATTTTTGTTAATCTTTTGAATATGTTTCTTTTATTTTTTTATTTTTCCTTTTTACCTCCGTGAGTAATCCAGCTGAACGGCTACAATTAAGTAATTTGCCACCGGCAATTTAAAAAAAAATTCCGTAAATGATAAGAATAATGACACCGTATATAAGGCAATGAAACCCTAAGAAAGTTTTCAGCTTTTTTTTTTTTTCAACAATATTTATTCATGTGGTCGTGATTTCTATCTGTAAAAAATAAGCCCGAATGTGACAGCAGATGATTGGAAGGGACCATGAATAACGATGCACGTAAGTGGAGCGCGTGCATATTAACACATTTTTGTATGCCTTGTTCGCAAATCTAGTGAACAAGGCTGTGACAGTAATTTTCTCAAATGAACTGAACGGATTTTATATTCTTTTGTGCACTGGTATTTAATGTATGGACACTTAACACAATACACCGTGGTGAAAACATAATTTATTAAAGGGAAGCAAGGTTTGTCGTAAGCGCGATGTTTGGTGTTGGGTTGATCACGGTCTGCGAACGCCTGAGAATGTATCTTTATATACCAAGCAACTGAGACTCGACTAGGGGGAGAACCTACCTGGTTCATTTATGGAAAAGGGGCGTCACTTCTACAACAATTTATGATGTGCAGCAGAGCTTACCGGGGCCTCTCATGAACTTTCCATCCAGCACAGGCCGAATATATCGCTTTAGTTGGATTTAGGGAGCGCTGTGCGTAACAGAGGGTAAGATAAATATCCCGGACCTTTACTTAATCTCTCGCAGGGATTGGTGGTTGGCGCGGCTGCCCTCACTGCTGTGGTGCTGTCGTTGTGCTGCTGCTTGCAGCAACGGGAAACGAGCCGGTGAGCCTTAAAATTAATTCGCCCCATTCATAACGCGTTCTTTCCCACATGTACCCGGAAACACTTACAAATCATAAGAGCCCTACCTTCGTTCACGCAATTCCCTGATGATGCGCGTAGAGGGGACAAGCGCACTGATTATCGCGCCTGTGCACCAACTGTATACCACCGCCTATTCCGATTTGCGACGTGACTAACTTCCCAGAGCCGCAGTCATCGTCAAGGTTGAGAACGTCTCAGGAGAATGGCGTGCTACATCGGGAACCGTATACCCATTGCGCATGTTGCTAACGATGCTCTATCTGTGGTCTATAAGTATAACCGCGGCAGTACATTGTTCGAGAGTTTCTTGGTTCAAGTGCGCTTCATCCTGAACCACTCTGATTTGAAAGGCAGCTCTGACGAAATCTTACTGAGGAATGTTCGCGAACCTAGGTCCCTCATTTTGTGAATAATGTTTGTCATTCTTTTTGATAATGCGAATTCCCGCAAGGGCACCTTGAGTATCAAGGTGATGGTGCTTGGCGCCACCACGGACCCTTAGCCCCCATACCGAAGCTGTCATCCGCACCGTGGCGAAAGGTTTTGAGGTGAAGGGTAGAAACCATGAACGGTGGCGGTCGGGGCCATGGTCAAGCTCCGGCCGATGGGCTCTTCGTCTGTGTACCAGGCGACGAGCCCCGGGACCTTCCTGTGAATAAGACGGTGAAACACAGGTGACATTCTAGGAACCGTCAGCATATCCATATCGCATGAGTACTTTTTCTTCCAAAAAAGCCGATCGGTCCCTGAAAAGGGGCCGCACCGAAGACATGTTAGACAAAACTCGAACTCAATGTGATCACTTCACACGCTTCCTGATTATACACTCTCTTGTAGACAATGACTCTGTTGCTGCAATGTCCGTTTTTGTTATCGCTAGGACCCTTGAGAAGCTGATAGGCAAAAACTATGAAGCAAAGAAACTGTCATCCGGTGATCTTCTTGTTGAAGTATCAAAGAAAGATCATTCCGACATCCTCCTCAAGCAAAAGCAGTTCGCCCACTTACAGGTGTCCGTTACCCCCCATCGCAGTCTAAACACAGTTCAAGGCGTCATATCAGAACGTGATCTGATCCGCGAAACAGAATCTGACCTCCTCGATGGCTTCAGAGATCAAGGTGTCATCGCCCTACGCCGCATCACCATAAGGCGAAACGGTGAAGATGTAGTGACACCCCATATCGTCTTGACGTTTAATCGTTCCCGTCTACCAGACGCTGTGAAAGCCGAGTTTATTCACTGCAAAGTCCGCCCCTATGTCCCAAACCCGAGAAGATGCTTCAAGTGCCAAAAGTACGGACACGGATCCAACACATGTCGCGGAAAACTCACCTGTGCAAAGTGTGGTGCTCACGAGCATCCAACCGAAAGTTGCAGTGCCACTCAAACAGAATGTCCCAACTGTCATGGGCCGCACGCTGCGTACTCGCGAACCTGTGAAATGTTCCAAAATGAGAAAAAAAATAATTCAAATCAAGGTAACCGAAAACATAACATTCCCTGAAGCCCGGAAGAAGCTCTCGCTTCTCTCCGCAAGATCCTACGTTGACGCAGCGCGCCGGGGGGCCGGGCGGCGTCTAGTTACGGTGGGCACGCAGTACAGCTTTGCTGATGCGCGCCTTTCTCGGCCCCCCAGCAAGCAGCCATCGGCTGCACCAACCTTCCAAGTTCCAGAGGTCAACTTCTCACACTCCTCTGGAACAACACAGACAACTGAGAGGGAGTCTACCCTTCTTGACAAACCCTCATCCGCTTCCGAGTCTCCGCCGGAAGCAATGGAAGTGACCCCGGGATCCTCGGTGTCTCCGACGCTGAGAGAGTCCCCCAAAGAGAGGCGGAGTTTTCTAGACCGCCTCAAACAGAAAAAACATCCGCCAGTCAAGCCGTCTAACAAAGGCGGTGACACTTGAATAACTCGTCCCCTTATCACTCGCAAAAATGGCTGCTGAGAGCATTATACACTGGAACTGCCGAGGGCTACTCAGGAATCTGGATGACATATATGAAATACTTGCACAATACCAACCAAACATACTTTGCCTCCAGGAAACACACTTAAACCCAACACGCACAAACTTTCTCAAAGAATATGCAGTATACCGGAAAGACAGGCAAGGCACTGCCCACTCATCGGGTGGCGTCGCTATGGTTGTGCACAACACAATTCCCTGTCAGAGTATCACACTAGTTACTGATTTAGAGGCAGTGGCAATACGGGCTCTAACTTTTGGTAGAATAATAACTGTATGCTCCCTATATATTCCTCCGGACCATCACCTATCCGTCCAAGAATTTGAAAAACTTATTGACCAGCTCCCGGATCCATTCATGTTGGTTGGAGATTTCAATGCACACCACCCACTATGGGGATGTTCAAGAGTTGATTCCCGAGGTGCACTAATCGAAAAATTTCTATTGTCCTCCGGTTCCTGTATATTTAATAAAAAAGACCCAACATATTTTAATTTAGCACACAACTCATACACAGCAATAGACCTTGCTATTGGCTCTCCGGTGCTCTTGGCAACCACTAAGTGGGCTGTTATCGATAATCTGTACGGAAGCGACCATTTTCCTGTTTGCTTAAAACACACAGGAAACATAAATATGGTTGTAAATAATCATAGGAAATTTAAAGAAGAGGCTGCTGATTGGAAGAAGTTCCGAGAACTCTCAAAACTGCCCAGTTCTCCAATCGTAGACCTAGGGATAGACGAATTACAATCCATGATCACTCTGCATATTATAGAAGCCGCACAGAAGTCAATCCCACAGACATCAAATAAGGCACAAAACAAACGTAGGCCATAGTGGAATGCGGAGTGCAAGAATGCCCGTGAGAACCAAAACAAAGCATGGTCGAAATTCCGCAGGTATCCTACAGTTAACAATTTAATAGACTTCAAGCGTGCTAAAGCAAATGGCAGGCGTATCCGACGTGCATCCAAACGGGAAAGCTGGCAGTCATTCCTCTCATCTGTAAACTCCTACACAGATACACATAAAGTGTACAACAGACTTAGAGCACTTCAAGGGCGCAGCGCTCACCCAGTGCCTCTGGTCAGCACTGCTGGTGATACACTGGAACACCAAGCAGATGCAATAGGTCAACATTTCGAATATATTTTCAGCTCAGCACATTATACAGACTCCTTCATGCGACACAAGCTAGCGGAGGAGCGGAAACCTATCCGTGATAAAAGGCCATCCACAGGAGGGTACAATAGCCCTTTCACTATGGAGGAATTGAAGGCGGCTCTGGGAACATGTGGCAACTCAGCAGCATGCCCAGACAGGATTACTTATGGCATGCTCAAGCACATACATGAACACACCCTTATAAGCATCCTCTTTCTGTTTAATAAGATATGGTCCTTTGGGCGCCTACCCAAAGCCTGGAAAGAGGCTGTTATCATACCAATCCTCAAACAAGGAAAGGAAGCCACGCTTGCAGCAAGTTACAGGCCCATTGCCTTGACTAGTTGCTTGTGCAAGGTGTTTGAAAAAATGATAAACCGCCGCCTCGTTTATTTCCTTGAATATAACGGCCTTCTTGACCAACGTCAAGCTGGATTCAGGCCTGGTCGGTCGACAACTGACCAGCTTGTAGCATTTGAATCTTATGTCAGGGATGCCTTTATCCACAAACAACATTGTCTTTCTGTATTCTTTGACCTTGAAAAAGCTTATGACACGACCTGGCGTTATGGCATTCTCCGTGATCTGCATTCTCTTGGAGTCTCGGGAAACATGCTCAATACTATAGAAAGCTACCTCTCCGAACGCACCTTCGTGGTTCGTCTTGGAAATGCTCTATCGAAGCGGTTCATACAGGAGAATGGCGTTCCCCAAGGTGGCGTTCTCAGCTGCACGCTTTTCATAGTTAAAATGAACTCTCTAAGCAGTGTGTTGCCCAAAACTATCTCTTTCTCTGTTTACGTTGACGATGTCCAGATCAGTTTCAAATCCTGCAACTTGGCCATCTGTGAACGGCAAATTCAGTTGGGGGTAAATAAACTCTCAAGCTGGGCAGATGAAAATGGGTTTAAATTCAACTGTGGCAAAACCGTCTGTTTACCTTTTTCTCAGCAGCGTGGCATTAGGCCAGACCCCAACATCACACTGAACGGGCAGACCATAGCCGTTAAACAAGATCACAAATTCCTAGGCGTTGTGGTAGATAAAAAGCTCACCTTTGTTCCACATATCAAGCAGTTGCGATTGAAATGCTTGAAAGCATTGAACTTACTAAAGATCCTTTCCCATCAGTCATGGGGTACAGACCGTGACTGTCTGCTGAACCTTCTGAATAGCGTTGTCCTATCACGTATTGACTATGGCTCGGTAGTGTACGAATCAGCATCAAAGTCTGCGCTACAGATGCTTGAGCCCGTGTACCACCTTGGGCTCCGTCTGGCCACTGGTGCTTTCAGAACTAGCCCAATAGCCAGCCTGTATGTTGAGGCGAACAGATGGTCACTGGAACGACGAAGGCAGTACACAAGCATAGTGTATGCCACTAAGGTGCTCTCTCATGCAGAGCATCCATCTGGTGAACTCTTGCAGGACACAAGCAACACCCAGTTGTTCTTGAGACGACCATCAGCAACGCCACCATATCCCTTTAGAGTCGCGTCACACATTGAAAGCCTGCAGATACCGGCCTCCAACCTCCAGGTGGTTTCCTACAAAGACGCCATTGCGCCCTGGGAAATACACGCTGTTCACTGTGATATGTCATTTCTTGAGGTGGGCAAACATGGGCATCCGCTCGCAATAAATCAGCACTTTATGTACTTGCAGGCAAAATACAGGTGTGCAGAGTATTACACTGACGCCTCTAAGTCTTCAGCTGTCGCATGTGCCGCACATGGCCCTCAATTCTCCGAATCGAAAACAATGAACGAACATACAAGCATATTTACTGCAGAATGCTGTGGCATCCTCCTAGCCGTAAAGCACATCCTACAGAATAAACAACCAGCCTCCATCATATATACAGACTCCCTCAGTGCAGTGACTGCGTTGTCATCCGGTAAAAAGCATAAAAATCCAATAACTAATTTCCTTCTAAAATGTCTCATGTCAGCTCACAAATCTAAACTTAAAATCACACTGTGCTGGGTACCGGGGCACTGCAACATAGCTGGAAATGAGTTAGCTGACAGACTTGCGCAGTCAGCTGCTCTCCGTAATTCTATTGACATAGATAATATACCCTACGAGGACCTCAGGCCACAGATTAGAAACAGAATCCGTAGGCAATGGCAAGAAGAATGGGATGGAGCAACTGAAAACAAACTGCACACAATAAAGCCATTAATAGGAAGATATGCTACCGAGAAACGCGACAGACATAAAGAGGTTGCACTATGCAGGCTTAGAATAGGACACACACATGCAACACATTCACATCTGCTAAACAGTTCTCCAGCACCGCACTGTCCAAAATGTGGTGATCGACTGTCCGTCATTCATGTTCTAATCATGTGCAAGAGGCTAGAACCAGATAGGAGACGTCACTTCCCAGAACTGTACAGAAACCAAATACCTCCGCACCCGTCCTTCTTTCTCGGCGACTACCAAATGTTTTCATTAAAAAGAGTTTTTAAGTTTTTAGCGAGTGTAGGCTTCCTACGTGCGATTTCATATTTCCATTGAACTCAGCCTTGTCTCATTCCTGAGGAAATGGCTGAGATTTTTTATCTCACATGTCAGGCGCTCCGCATTCCTTGTCCTGACAAGGACTGTTGCTGAGGCTGCATGACCTCGTAAATATCATACGCTTTGCCCATAATCGTTAAATGTAACCATTACTCAATTATTTTAGGCCCTATACACCAATGTTTCTTATCCTCTTTTACTGCCCACTAACCTGAGTCGACCATGAACCTTGTGTTTGGCGCTCTTTGGCCACAGTTGCCCTTGCGCCAAAAAAATTTATCACTAACTGATAATGCGAATTTTTGAGAACCGTTGTATGCATCAACACTATAGGACGTGACGCTAGGCTTTGCCATTGTGCGAAAAACTGAAGACGCGGTTGTACTTCATATAGCGTCGATGAAAATTCAGTAGGTTTAAAGCTGCAAAGCGACTTAAGGACGCCGTATAAGACCCTGAACTAATTTTGGCCCCCTTAGGTTAAGTAACTTGCACGTAAATCACAGCACACGAGCGTTCTTATTCGCGTTTCGCCCCCACCGAAACCAGGAATCTATCCGGCTGTATCGTGCACGGCAGCACAGCTTAATAGTCACTAAGCCACCACGCAGGATGCGATTGAGTTTGTCCCTCCGTGTCCATCCCCTATCATTTAGACCATATAACATGTTTCAGGCAGTTTCCACCGCATTAGTTTTCTTGCGGCTGGTTCTGAAGTGAGAAGCAACCGTACAACGATCGCGAAGAGAGTTTGGGACTTTCTAGCCAGCTGCCAATTAGAGCGGACATGTTTCGATCGCTCCGTGGATCGCGCCTGATAGCAGCGGCTCCAAGCTATCGCGGCACCGGCCGTTGCCGCCTCGCCTGCGTTACGATCACGACACCGTCACAACTCGTGGAGACGAGCGGGTAATAGAATTGCCTCAGGCGGAGAACGTGGCGAACATTCCATCCACGGCGGCGCTTGTCGGATGTCGGTGTAAGCGGCTCTATGACATAGTTGACCGGAGAGGTGCGTTTGACGCTGCGGTATGGTCCATCATACTTCGAGAGAAGTTTCGTCGAAACTCCAGGCGTGGTAGAGGGCACGGACAACAAGACAAGTGTGCCGGGAGCGAAGTTCGGATTCGTAGCGTCACCATCACGATTGGTTTTGTCGTTGTTGGTCGTCGGAGGTGAAATGTCGGGCTAATTTACGGCATTCCTCGGCGTATCAGGCGACCGCTGAAACGGGAGCACACTCTGACGCGTCTGGTGTAGAATGCAAAACCGTATCGATGGTATGGAATGGATCGCGACTATAGAGGAGGAAGTACGGGGAAAATCCTCTAGTACTTTGGCTAGACGTATTGTATGCGTACGTGACCAATGCTAGGATTATGTCCCAGTTTGTATGCTGCGATGAAACGTACATGGCGAGCATATCACCAAGGGTTCGATTGAAACGCTCCGTAATCCCGTTATTTTGAGGATGGTACGCCGTGTTGGTCCGGTGAGCTATGCGACATAGAGCAAGCTGAGCTTCAACCACCAGCGACAAAAACACGCGGCCTCTACCGCTCAGCAGTTCCCGAGGTGGGCCATTTCGAAGAATGAAGCGATGGAGCAGAAAGGATGCAACGTCACTGGCGGTTGCTGCATGTATAGCGGCGGTTTCAGCATAGCGTGAAAGGTTATCAACTGCGACAATAATCCATCGTTTCCCAGCAGGTGTTAGCGGTAGCGGCCCCTACAGGTCAATTCGCACATGGTCGAATGCACGAGCAGGCTCGGAAGCAGCTGTAATAAACCATGGGCCGGATGAGGCGAAGATTTGCGGTGTCGGCATTGCGGGCACTAGCGGACAAACTTTTGGACAAAAGTAAACATTCCTCGCCAGTAGTAACGTTGCCGCAGGCGCTCATACATCTTCAAAACGCCGGCGTGTGCACATTGTGGGTCACTATGCAAAGAGGCGCACATGTTGGAACGCGATGTCCTAGGGATAAATAGGAGCCACTTGCGACCATCCGGCTAGTAGTTGCGTCGATACAAGAGATTATCCCGTACAGCAAAATGGGCAGCCTGGCGACGCAGTGAGCGGTAGATGGGAGATGCTGGCGAGCCAGAAAGGAGATCCAAAAGAGAGGCCACCCAAGGATCATTGCGCTGTTGTCATGCGAAGGTTACGATGTCGACCGATGACACCGTCTCAAAGGTGGAGAGGGAGGCAGTGTCGGCAGCCCACGGAGAGCGGGACAGAGGGTCAGCGTCCGTGTGTTTGCGGCCTGAGCGGTAGATGACGTGTATGTCGTATTCTTGAATGCGAAGAGCCCAGCGAGCAAGGCGTCCAGACGGGTCTTTTAAAGAGGACAAAGGGCGTGATGGTCATTAACCACATTGAAAGGTCGGCCGTATAAATAAGGGCGAAACTTCCTGAGTGCCAAAACGATGGCCAGGCATTCTTTTTCATTGACGCTGTAATTGCGTTCCGCTTTGGTCAGCGCACGACTGGCGTAAGCAACGACGTACTCGGTGTAGCCAGGCTTGCGCTGCGCAAGGACAGCGCCAAGGCCAATACTACTGGCATCGGTATGCTCTTCAGTTGGGGCGGTGGGGTCCTAGTGTCGCAATATAGACGGAGACGGCGTAAGGTCACGAACGCGGTGTTGCATGCAGGAGACCAGGACGATAGGTCGTTGGCGCCGCTTAAGTGTTTTGTCAGAGGTGATATATACGAGGCAAGATTGCGAAAAAGCGTCTGAAATAAGAACAGAGGCCGATGAAGGCGCGGAGTTCTTTGAGTGTCTTAGCCTTAGGAAACTCTGCCACATCGTGAAGTTGTGATAGGTCGGGGAAAATGCCGTATGGGTATGACGTGACCTAGAATCATGAGCTTGCGCGCGGCGAACTGCCACTTTTTCAGGTTCTGTTGCAGGCCGGCGTTGGTCAAGGCCGCCAACACTTGCCTAAGGCGGAGAAGATGCGTGCTAAAATCAGGGGCGAGACACAACGATGTCGTCGAGGTAGCATAAACACGTGCTCCATTTTAGGCCACGCAAGCTATTGTCCATCATTCGTTCAAACGTAGCAGGCGCATTGCATAGGCCAAATGGCATCACATTAAATTCGTATAAACCATCTGAAGTAATGAAGGCGGTTTTAGGGTGATAAACTGCTCACATCAGGAACTGCCAGTAGCCCGAGCGTAAATCCAACGAAGAGAAGAATATAGCGCCTTGCAAGCTGTCCAGAGCGTCGTCGATGTGCGGTAGAGGGTACATGTCGTTTCGCGTTATCTTATTAAGACGGCGATAATCGACGCACAACCGAATGGAACCATCTTTTTTTGTTACGAGAACCACCGATTATGCCCACGGGCTATGGGAAGGTCGTATGACGCCACGCTGAAGCATGTTGTCGACGTGCTCACTGATCACCTGACGCTCCTTGGCTGAGACGCGAAACAAACGCTGCCGCAATGGCGCGTTGAAGCCAGTGTCGATGTGGTGGCTAACGGTTGACGTACGACCCAGAGTAGGCTGAGCGAAATCAAAAGAACGGAACTGGGCAAGCAGGTGAAGAAGCTGGGAGCGCTGCTCGGAAGTAAGGACATCGGCAATGAAAGGTGTGAATAAGTCAGGTGATGGCGGAGCAGAAGTAGAAAGTGCACAGAAGTCAGTGAGCTCTGCATGCGAAGCATCCGGCACGTCGGTAATAAACATGTCAAGAGGCTGAACACGGCCAAGATCTTCGCCGCAAAGAGCCCTCAAGGCTGTAGTAAGCAGATTGCAGACAACTATCGATCTGAAACCGGCTGAAATGTCAAGAGTGGCGAAAGGGAAGGGAACATCTTTGCGGGTTATGAAGAGTTCCGAATGAGTGAAGCGGACAGCGCCTCCTGAGTCAGCGCCACAAAGACGGGAACAACGGCAGACTAGTACGGCGGTATAGCGATGTCTTCGCGAAGTAGTGGCGCCGACGAGGGGCGCGTCAAACAGAGGCGATAATTCGACTTCAGCCCGCGCACAGCTCATGACGGCGTTATTTCGCTAAAGAAACTCCCACCCAAGTATCACGTCGTGACGGCATAACAGCAGAACCACAAACTCCACAATATAGAGAACGCCCTGAATAACAACTCTAGCTGTGCATGCTGCTGAAGGCTGTGCTGGCTGGGCGCTTGCTGTGCGAAGAGAAAACCCAGAAAGTGGCGTCGTAACTTATCGTAAAGTGCGAGAGAGGCGTTCGTTGAGGACAGACACGGCTGCTCCATTATCAATTAGCGCAACAGTAGGAACGCCGGCAACAGTAAGGTCGACAACCTTCGAAGGCGACAATGGAGGACTTGTACAGATCGATCGCGACGCAGTTCCTGCCTCCTGAACTGCGGCGCTTAGTTTTTCTCTTGCGTGGGTGAAGGGCGCCGACGTATGGGGGACAACGAGCGGCGACGCGGGGAAGGTGAACGACGTGTAAGGACCGGGCGTTCGGCTGGTGGCCTATTCGACTGCCGACTAAAAGAAATGTCGTGGATAGGTTGCACGTCGGCTTAGGGAGGCGACTGCACAAAGCCATCAGAGTGCAGCATGCGGCGGCGGAAGAGTCGTGCAACATGGCCGGGAATACCGCAGGCATAACATATGGGTCTGTTGTCTTGCGTGCGCCAAGGATTAGCAAAGGCAGGAGCAGGTCGATGAACGGGATGATGAACCGGTGGTAGCGGCCGTGGATGTAGCTCAACAAGTGGTTGACGAGGAGGCTGCGCGGCAACGGATGCGTAAGTAAGTGGCGCGGCGACAGGGTACTGCTGATGCTGCATTCGTAGAGCCTCAGCAATTTGGCCTTCAATAACCCGCCGGAGCGTTGAGGCGAGCTGTGTAGGAGGCTGTTGCGGCAGCGGCTGCTCTTGGGGTAGCTCAGCGAAGGGTAGTAGAGGAAGTTGACGTGCAACTTCCTCCCGCACGAAAGCTCGGATTCGTGTGAGTAGGGGGGAGCGATCAGGGAAGACTGTCATAGAAGAAATGGCCTCGTCAGCCACAGAGGGGCGCCTGGTCAAATCGCGCTGCCTCCTCAACTTGTCGTAGCTTTGGCACAAGTTTATGAGCTCTGCTACGGTCGACACGTTTGCGTAGGTCGAGTGCCTCTTTGATATAACAGGTGAAGGTTTCACCGGGTTGTTGCGCTCGCTCTCGTACCCGATGCTTGGTGCAAAACTTGTGGACGGCGGGGCGAGCGAAAACTTAAGCGAAACTGGTCTTGAACGCGGACCAGGACTGAAAGTCGGCTTCTT
Source organism: Dermacentor silvarum (assembly GCF_013339745.2). NCBI lineage: Eukaryota > Metazoa > Arthropoda > Arachnida > Ixodida > Ixodidae > Dermacentor > Dermacentor silvarum. The sequence goes on along the minus strand of NC_051154.1, from coordinate 390,881,066 downwards.
GATTTTTAAACCACAGGTGAGCCACTCCCATAAGGTAGAAAATGACGGCATTTAACTTGGCGGTATCATCCCATCGATTGTGCAAGCTCACCCGTTCGTAGGTAGACAACCAGTCATTGACGTCCTGCTCATCCATACTGCTGAAAATCGCTGGATGGCGGAGAGAGAGCGCCCGAGCAGGCAACGGAGGGTGGCAGCGACGTCGGCTGAGGAGAGTCAGACATGGCGGGAGGCAGAGCCCGAGACCGGAGTTCCAGGGTGTAGATGTTCTTGAATACCCAGCACCTTCCACCAATTGTAAAGGGGTGCACTGAACAATTCAAATGGTAGCGTCTGTTCGTAAACGAGAAGGCAGATGACGCAGAGCAGGAACAGCTGGTTGCCCGAACGGCTCACACTCGTGCTAAGCACTGGCGATCCGGCTGGCCCACTGGTTGCACTGCAGGCATTGAACAGACGATCTAGCTTGCCTTGTCCTCGTGCTCTTCTTCTTCATTACAGTACTATGGATGCATCCTGCAGTTTCATGTGTATAGGCCCGGGGTAGTAGACTGCTATCGGTGTTTCCGTCCCGGTCATATGCAATTCTCGTGTCCACATCCCGCAGACGCCTCTGTGTGGTCGCCCGAACGCCCACATACAAATGCGGACTCTGACGAATGGACGGTCATAATATAACGTGCGCAGACTCCATTCAAACTGAAGGCTATCAATGCCCACCGCAGCCGCAAGCTTCACCATCTCCTCGCGATGGGGAAGCTCTGCGCTTGGTGTCTGCTCCTATAGGAGACGAACTTGCTTCCGCACGCCCCGGATTTACTGCGTATGCTTCCCCATCCATCCCTGATCAGCGCGCACCACAGCGCTGGGGCCCCCAGGTAAGGCTGTCGTATATGTTGTGACTTCTTATCCTCAGACGCAAGTTCCTGCTGTTGTGGTGTAAGGAGTGGCAAGAAGTGGTGGCAGTGCTGGTTCACCTCCAGAGCACACATGTGATTCTGGTGCCATGTTACGTGCGCCCGTACAGTGGCAGCGCTCGTCGATTGCGTCTAAGGTGGTTTCCTGATATTCGACGAACTCACCCTGGGTGCCCAAAGCTGGTCGGAGGAGTGTTCAATGGGCCTCGTCAGTCGTCGGGCAACCCTTTCTCTATTGCGAGAGGAAGTATTGTGTTAGACACGTTCACAAACGCGCTGTTTGTCCTTTTGTATACCCCGGACACGTCTACTCGTCTTTGGGATCATTGATGTCCATCACCAATCGACGAGGGCACCATCGCCTTCTGCAGACACCCATTTGTTTGAGCCTCACTGATGAAGCACTCAGCACTGTATGAACGATCCATGTTCTCGAAGTTTATCTGGACGCATGGGTCTGTTGTCTTGCGTGCGCCAAGGATTAGCAAAGGCAGGAGCAGGTCGATGAACGGGATGATGAACCGGTGGTAGCGGCCGTGGATGTAGCTCATACGGAGCGTATGCACCCTCTAGTCTCATACCAAGACATCACACAACACTACAAGCTAACCCGCAGAACATATGCACCCCCACACAAGTCACTACCTAGAGAGCAGGAGCGATTCCTCCGAGCTCTACAGGTTAACACATTTCCCCACCCAACCAGAAACCACCTCATAGCCCCTACACAATTCTCTCCGCAATGCCGCTTCTGCGCAGAGCCCGGGTCCCTCAGGCACATAGTAGGGGGCTGCAGAGAGGCACCACTCAATCCTCCGAACCCCTACCACACCAACGAGCTTTGGGAGAGAGCCTTGGCCAGCTCCGACCTCGAAGATCAACAACGGCTGATTGCGAGGGCCCAGGACGCGGCCCGAGCTCAAGGCATCCTGGAATGAGGACGCCTCTCCAAAGCTGCATTTATACATTAAAGATGTTTATTCTCTCTTTCTCTCTGGACGCATCTGGCTGTGCGATTGCATGGGTTCGCTCCGCACGTCGGAAGTGCGCTAACACCCTCCATCTTATCCGCAGCATTTCTCGAAAGACTGTGGGTGCCTGTTCTCGAATGACCAGAGTTTTCGTGTGATCTATCCTGCAACCACGGCTTGTCTGTCAAGCTCAGTTTCAACGCCTCACAATGAGAGATTAGGATCCGCATGAAACTAGAACCGAGACGCCATGTGGGCGATCACATGCGTTCCTCGGCTCACCCCTATCCAGGCTGTCCAGGCGGAAGCGGATCTAAATGCGATCGATGAAATACTGCACCAGCATCGAAAGGCTCGCCGCTTAGAAATCGAACTATCAGCCGCGGAGTCATTAGCCCAATACTGTAATCCAACACTGCCACAGCCTGTCGCACCCTTGCCAGAAATTCCGCCGCGGCTTTAGGTACAGGCAAGCGACAAACGACCGCTGACTCGCCTGCGACAACCCAACCTTCAGGTGCCACGGGAGCCCACCCTCAGCTACTGGTGATTCACTAGAAGTATGCGTAGATGCACCGATCGATGGCTGCATTCAGCACACCGGCCTCGTATGCCTCATGCTACCTGACGAGCAAGAAACATTTTATATTACAGAGGCACCGTTTACACCCGTATTGGTGGAGCTCGCAGCTATACGGGATGGTTTTTCAGCCAAGCAACCAAAGCTCATTGCTGGTCGCCGACTAGATTGCTTATATACAAAGGCTCCAAGCAGGCTGTTCGAAAGCTACGAAAAGTGACCGGCTCCATAGATATAGCCTCAGACGTGTATCGCCTTATCGACTCGTGAACTTGTCCTGTCCGGGCACTGTGGACCCGTCGGTCTGCACCTGCCCAACTGGACGCAGGTGCCACGTGGAACACAGCACAAGTCCAAAGCCCACTGCCTCTCACTTGGTCTGTGCTCAAAGGACAGCTTGCTCGTGCACAAGGAATCACTCCGGCGCTACACGCCTGCATTCACGCCTTCGCCTGGATCAGACCTTCCCGGCGCCTTGACTCGCGTCATCCGGGCCACTTTGGATGTCTGGTGTACAGCCTCGCCCATCGGTCTGCCCCCTCCACTGAGGCGACGCTGGATCGCTTCCTGGGAAGCTGTCCGGCCTGTACGAGGCCCGCACCCGCCACCTGCGTCACCTCGAGCTCAGCAGCCCAACACCATAGCCACTGAGCAACCATGGCGGGTTGTTGACGAAGAATGATGAAAGTTTATACCGCACATAATTATAATTCTGTATACCGTACCCGCGACTCGATCCGTGGTGGCGGTTCCGGCAGGTGGTCTACCTGACCTGCATGCACGGCCATTTGCATCAGCCGCTCCTAGACTTCATCCAAGAAACAGGCCTACATGTATTCATTTAATTCATGCCATACGGCACACTTGCACCAATATAAAAAACAAAACCTCAGTGCGACTCCACTTTTTGAAGCTGGATGACCGGCGGAGCTGTATATATACATATATATATATATATATATATATATATATATATATATATTGATAAACTATATTGATTTAAAGAAAGAAACATAGCACATGAACTGTCATTTTCTACAGTCCTCACTCTTTTGTCACTAAGATGACTATAGCTTCGTGGTCGCTATGGTAGACGGGCATGGGTTTTTAACGAAGCTTGAGCGGGAATGAGCGCGAAGTCGGCCTATTCCCGCTTCCGCTCACGCCGTCGTTCTTCGTAGGCATGCTGCTCTTCCTCGGTCCGCACAATAGGCGTCCTATCCATTACACGGCCGGAACGCAACTGAGATAACCTGCATATGCAGTGCGTCACGTCAGCAACCAAAGAGAGACACACACCCTTTGGCTGTTAAACACAGCTGGGGCACACTTCCATACGCTTTTGCTTTGCGTCAGGCTCGGAGAATCCGGAGCGGCGCGCACGACAGGTGGTGTGACAGCTGTATACTCCGCTGGGGGCGCCACGGTAGTTCCGCGGTATGAAAATGACGGAGCGCGCGCGCCTCATTCTCTCAACCTGTGCAGCGCCGCGATGAGCGCTCGGGCCGCTGCTGCGAAACCATCTCCCGCTCAAGATAACCCTCTCCCCGCTGCTTCGCATCCACACATGGTTCCCTTTAGGGGAGATGGAGTAATTTTTTTTGTTTACGCGCTCGGTCTACGCACGCAGCGATGCGCTGGAAACTAGCGCATAACAGCTCCGCTGTAAAAAAATTTCAAAAATTAAAAATTTTGGTGTCAGTTCACAAATGTAGTGCTCATATCATAAACGCACTCCTTTACAGACTCTAGAGGCTGACTGGCTATCCCAAATTCTTGTTCCCTTGCCAGGCTATTGAACAATATCTTTGTATTCTGCATATTAATCTTCCAAGACCATCTAACACTTTATCCGGTTAAGGTCCTCAATCATTTGCTGTAATTGGTCCCCATTGTTGCTGAATAGGACAATGTCATCTGCAAATCGAAGGTTGCTGAGATATTCGCCATTGATTCTCACTCCTAAGCCTTTTCAGTCTATAGCTTGAATACTTCTAAGCATGCAGTGAATAGCATTGGAGAGATTGTGTCTCTTTACCTGACACCGTTCTTGATAGGTAACTTTCTACTTCGATTGTGGAGAACCAAGGTAGCTGCGGAATCCTTGTAGATATTTGCCAAGATATTCACGTATGCCTCTTGTGCTCCTTCATTACGCAATGTCTCTGACTGCTGGTATCCCTACTGAGCCAAATGCCTTTTCATAATCTATGAAAGCCCTATAGAGAGGTTGATTGTACTCCGCAGATTTCTCTATTAGATGAGACATGGCATGGATGTGATCCATTCTAGAATATCCCTTCCTGAAGCCAGCCTCTTCCCTTCGTTGGTTGAAGTCAAGTGTTGCCGTGGTTCTATTGAAAATTATCTTGGTGAATATTTTATACAATACTGAAAGCAAGCTAGTGGGTCTACAATGCTTCAATTGTTTACGTCTCCCTTCTTATACATTAGAATAACGTTGGCGTTCTTCCAGCTTTCTGTTACACTTGAAGTCGTGAGGCATTTCGTATAAAGTGCCGCAAGCTCCATCTTTGACTAAATCGACTGTTATTCCATCTTATCCAGCAGCTTTCCCCCTGGTCATGTCTTGCAAGGCCCCTATAAATTCATCCCTAGCTATACAAGGGGCCTCTGCATCCTGTTCATCACTACTTCGAATGAAAGTAGCTTGGCTGCTCTGGGGACTGTACGGATAAGTATAGAATTGTTCTACTGCTTTTACTATGTCATCAAAATCACTGATGATATTACCCTCTTTCAGTGCATACATCTTGCCTTGTCTTATGCCAAGCTTTCTTCTCTCTGATTTCAAGCAGCGTCCATATCTTACGGCTTCCTCAATATTCCCCACGTTATAATTTCTAATATACCTTACTTTCTTCTTGTTGATCAGTCTTGACAGTTCAGCGAACTCTATCTGATCGCTTAAGTTTGACAATTTCATACTTTGTCGTTTCTTTATTAGGTCCTTCATTACTTGAGAGAGCTTACCTATTTGTTGCATTGGTGCCTTACTTCCCACTTCAATTGGTGCTTCTGATATCAGCCTAGTTAGGGTTTAATTCATAAGCTCTATGTTCTATTCATCTTCCTGTTCTAAAGCTGCATAGTTGTTTGGGAGCACCAGATGGAAATGGACTGCTTTTACCCTTACTGCGTCTAGGTGGACCTGTTTCTTCCTGACTAATTTTACTCTTTCTCTCTCCAAATTGAAAGAAATCCTAGACCTCACTAACCTATGGTCACTGCACTTTACCCTACTTACAACTCCTACATCCTGCAATATGCTGGGATCGGCAGAGAGTATGAGATCTGTTTCATTACTTGTTTCTACATTAGGACTTTTGCACGTCCACTTCCTGTTGCTGCGCTTCCTGAAGAAGGTATTTATTATTCGGAACCTATTCCATCTCACGAATTCTACCAACATCTCTCCTCTAGTGTTCCAAGAATTCATGCCGTTTTGCCAATTGCTTGCTCACCAGCCTGCTTTTTCCCCACGTTTGGATTGAAGTCGCCCATGACTACAGTATACTGAGTCTGCACCTTTCTCATCGTTAACATCTTCATAAAACTGTTCTGTTTCTTCATCATTGTGACTGGAGGTTGGGGCGTAGTCTTGTACTACCTTCATTCTATGCCTCCTATTCAGCATGATTACGACAATGCCTACGCTCTCATTGATGTCCTTAAGGACTACAAATTCTACCCCGAATTCTCTTATCGGGAAGACCTCAGTAGCAGAGGACGTGGCCGTTAGTCAGCACTGTATAAGCCTCTCTAGTTCTTCTAACCTCACTAAGGTCAATAATATCCCAGGCAATGCCTGATAATTCCTCAAATAGTCCTGCTAAGCTAGTCTCACTTGAGAGGGCACGCGTGTTGAACGTTGCCAGTATCAGTTTCCAATGGCGGCCTGTCCGGACCCAGAAATTCTTAGCACCCTCGGCCGCGTCGCAGGTCTGACCGCCACCTTGGTCAGGTGCTCCCCAGCAGTGGGGGAGTGAGGGCCACGGGTTAATTGCAGAAGTCATGAGGGAGGTAGTGGCCGAATACTGCACCAGGGAGGCCAATTCCTGTTCTAGTGAGGGAGTGACCTTGTTCAAGGTTAGTGGACCTTCTTAATTTTGTTGCACCTGGACTACTAGAGGCCCACTAGCTCTCGGCAATATTTTCTTTTTTTTTGCCGTTGTCAGGCACCACTCCATGCCTGAGGATGTAGTGAACTGGAGAAGGATTCGAAGCTACGACCTTGAGATTAGAAGCGCGGTGTTCTACCTCTGCTCCACGCCACCACGCCAACGGCATCGTTACTATATATACTGACAATATTTACGAGCAAGCATATAGTACATGCTCCTTTCGGCAGTAGTCGCACTGACGTTTTATACGAGACTAGCAGAAGCCAGTAGAATAAAACAGACAGGCAGTTATCACCAAATCAAATGTTTGCGCTGACCTGGGAACTCTTTAGGTTGCGCAGGCAGCGTAAATTAACGAAAAGATTTAGGCAAAGGCTCAGCGCGTGTTCAGCTAAATCCGACCTCAATTTATCTAGCATTTGAGCCAATGAACAAATAAAGACTGAAGCTAGCAGTCGGGTGGTTTTTCCCATATGCTCTAGCACTCCGTACGCTTCGTTAAAATCCGAACTAGTACGAACCTTTATTTTAGTTTATCCATTTAAGAATAAAAAAGCCCCAGAAGACTACAGGAGAAAATACTCCCGTTTTGAGCTCTAGCATTCCTACAATAATTATCGTCTGTTCCTCTGTCGCATCATCTGTGAGGCAGTGTTGGGAAGCGCCGGCACTTTAGATGAGAATCGGCCAAGTTCCTTTCCCATGAGAAGTTCCTGCTGGAGGTTTCAAGCATATTGTTTTTTAGGTTACCTAGAGGAACATCTGGCGCCGCTGTCTATTCGAGCTGATGTGTCATTATCGGAATGTCGAGATGTTGGCGTGCAAAGGTTGTCTAGAATGTGGTTCGGCTTAAAGCATAGTCATTTCCACAGGGATAAAAAACATGTAAAATGAAATCATCATGTGAAGTATTTCCATGCGTGTAAAAAAACAAATTTAGTTAGTGTTTACTTAAATTCTAGTCCTCAGCATGAGCGAGAGCGGTGGTGGCGTAAGGAGAGCAGCTACCGCTTTTGGAAATCGGTCACTATATCCGCACAGTAAATGTTTTGAAGCAAGGGATCGTGCAGGCAATAGTGAAACGGCAACGTAGTTTAGCATAGAAATTCGTAGTTCACTCCAAAATAATCAAAATTGGAGGTATCTGTGGCAAGATAACTGCCTAATAAAGGCCAAGAAAAGTGATGGCAGCCGCGTGTATCGCAGATGTGATGCAGGCAAGCTGTCTAACTTTCAACAAATTGTTACCGCTAGCAAAGTCTTGACGAATAACGATGGCTTCCTCTGTTCTTTCTTGTCAGCAGACGCAACATTCAATGGGATAATATGCCGGCTTAATCACCCATTCGTTTTAACGTACGCAGTCTAAGAAAGCATCATGACGACCTCGTTCACTTCCTATCTGTGGTCGATCACACGTTTTCTGTCATTTGCCTCTCCGAAACATGGTTGACGAAGAATTAAAAATTAAATATAAGAGTTTTACGTGCCAAAACCACGATCTGATTATTAGGCACGCCGTAGTTGGAGACTCCGGAAAATTGTTCCACCTGTAGTTCTTTGAAGCGCCCCTGCATCTAAGTACACAGGTGTTCTCGCAATTCGCCCCCATCGAAACGCGGCCGCCGTGGCCGGAATTCGATCCCGCGACCTCGTGCTCAGCAGCCCAACACCATAGCCACTGAGAAACCACGGCGGGTTGTTGACGAAGAATGATGGAAGTTTATACCGCACCTAATTATAATTCAGAATACCGTACCCGCGACTCGATCCGTAGTGGCGGTTCCGCCATCTATATTGATTCATTGCTATCATATAGGCGCCGTCACTACTTTTGCATCATTAACTTGAACTGCGAATCGGTGTGGCTAGAATTTGAATAGAATGTTTTTTCTTTGAATGGCAGAACGATCATTCCATCAATCTACCGCTCGCCCTCATCTTCGAATACTTATCTTTGCTCTACACTTCAATCCATATTAAACCTACTTTTTTAGAGCGAAGCTGTTAAAGGCTAGGTTCCAGGAGATCTCGTCCGTGTACACTAGAAGTAGGCAACAATTTTGTGGCATCTCGTTCACTTGGTACATCCCAAAATTGGCCTGGAAGGGTAAAAATGTATGACCAACATGACTGATTGTTCATGACATCAATAACATCACATGCTCATCAGTTACGTCACGAAGAATAATAAATTACCGTGTGCCGCATTGGATATGTGGGTATGAGCCAGGGATCTGCACTTATGCAAGGACAAGAAAGAAAGAGGGAAAGAAAGAAAGGAAAACAGAAGGAAGGTAAGAAAGAAATCACATGTGGCTCGTACCCGCGTTGGATATGTGTGTATGAGCCGCCGAGAGCAGGAGCGGTAGAGCTATCATGCACGTCGCGGCAACGCCTCGGTAGAAGATCGGACTTGGCCTGGTAAACGCACTACTTGGCCATCGCGCTAGGCGAAAACAATACGCCGGTGTCCTTGCTCTTTGACGAACATGCCGAAGACGCTCAATATAGTCAGTAATGATAACAGATCAGTTCACTATAGCAATACTCATTGCAACAAACCCGCCATAGTCACAGCTTCGTTGCCTTTCATCTTCACAGTAGTGGAAGGGCTCTCACGTTTTTTTAATAAAGGCATCATCATACGCGGAGACATAAACAGCAATATACTTGTGCCTAATAGTAATTTATGCTCTGATTATGTACACGCTTATCGAAGCTTTGGCTTCTCTTCATTAATAACGGCTACATCTAGGTGCGACCTATCAGGTACCAACACATCAATTGACCATATCTTATCCAGTTTGATGACGGATGTCACGGCGGTTGTAATAGACTATCCATTTAGTGACCATTATCATGTTTTCCTCGGGTTAGGATCTGCTCCTTCATCCCGTCACTGAAACGACATATACTAAATCGGTATTCAACACAAAAATGCTTGTTTCCCTATTAGATTGGACTAATGTTACAGAACCTGAATCTCCTGACCAAGCTTGCAACTTATTTTCTAGTCTGATAACGAATTGTATAAAATAGAGCACATTGTCCATCCCAATCACTCGTTGTTGCGGTCAACTTCTAAAACAAGATAGAATGCACAAAAAACTAAAATGTCAATAATTTAACACAAAGCAACTAATTCACTTTAAGAAATATTCGAGTACACTTGGAGAAGTTTTGAAACGTGCGAAACGCGACTATTTTCAAAACCGCATACGAGTATTGCTCAATGGAAGTAACACTAAATGAAGCTGGCAGCTTAATAAAGAGTTTCTGAACAAAAAAAAAACAATTCCCAAACGCGAATAACTAAAATAACAATTGCATCGAACACTTATACTGAACCAAATGACATTGCTCGCGCTTTTATAGTCTATTTTACTTACACCTAAATCACTCCACACCCTCAACCATTTCCCCATTTGTCACGCTGTCCTCATTCTTTTAAAGCGAACTATTGGTTAACTATCTGTACAGAGGCCCAGTCATGCTCGTTCCGTCCGTTGCTATAAGTGTTGTACACGTTCCTCTAAAACCGGAACGAAAGCTCGTTCCTCGTTGCTTCCCAACTTTGAAGCGAGTTCCCGTTACAAGTTCATTTAATGCGAAAGGAACGCGTTCGAATTACACTTCGAACATTGGAACGTGCCCTTTCATTGACGTTACATTTTAATTTTATTAAAATATAGTGTCGAATAATCCTAGAGCGAAATAAAGTGAGAAATTTAAAACTCACATCGAACTACGTATATTGTACGAATTTGAGCATCGCCGGCAGCAGTTTCACTGGAGATGAAAATAGTCCAAAGAAATGCTCCTAGACAAATTTTTCAGGGAGCACCGGACATAATCCAGGCATGTCTAAGTGCAACTTTCGTGTTCGTCTATTACAAGTGCAACATATATGGCACTTTCCATTTCGGTCTTCAAATGCGCAGTCAGGATACTGCGCTTCAGATGTGCAAATAGAAAGTTACTCACATGCACTAATATAATTTTCTTCGACAAGAAACCGCATCGAAAGGAACAATACATAGGCGTTTAATGAATGCTGATTCAGTATTGCTGTATGAGTGGGTAAACAAAATCGTGCAAGTTTGCACTCGGTCGCGCAACGCTTAGGCACAGCGAAACTGTCGATCCTCAAGTCTTACTGGCTGCTACTGCGAGGTATTAACTTGGTTTAACTTCACTGCGCATGTAGGAAGTTATTCTCGAGCGATCATTTCCGGAGGTACCTTCCAGTTCGCGACATTTCGCGTGACTAGCGCTGGACACGCGTCGCGCCTACGAGCGACATCGCTCCTGGCATGACACAAACGGGGGCAGGCTAACCAAGGTTGGCACAGTGCCAAGAACGCTGCTGCTTGGCGACGGCGAACGGGTTAGAGGCTAGCCACTCGACATCAATCGGCCAGCTTGGCTGTGTCTTGAGCTGTGCGCGGTCTAGTGCAAGCTTTGGCCTTTTTTTTTCTCCTGGCTCAGCGCGCCGCGGAGAAGAGAGAGGTGGGGGTCGGGAAGGAAAAGAGCGGGCGAGGAGGAGGCCACGTGCGCATGCAGGCGGTCTCTTCCTCCTCCTCCAAGTTGCCATGGCTGCTGTGCGGAAGTTTCTTGGCACGCACCAAAAATTACGGCTGGCTTAAACAGCTTCGTTGTACAAAATATCCAGAATACATATTCACAACTTTGTAAAGTCCCTTGTTTGAACTCAGCAATACGACGGAGAACTAACGAAAAAAATTACGGGCAGCTTCACATTAGTGGTACGAAGGCTGGGCAAACAGCGAAGCTGCCGACCCCACCTAGCTTTATCTCGGTTCGGCCAAGTTTTTGCGAGGTTATGCTTCGAACTCGCCAACGTTTTGCGCAAGATCACCCCTGAATCATCGACAGCCCAAAGAGCAACAAACACTCGGTCATTAAAGTATCTGGACGCTTCTGGACGCTCAAACGCTTATGCTCGGTTTCGCGGGCTCGTAACTCCGGATCTTCTGCGAATCGCGGACGTTTCACCGCCGCTTCGGCGGCGCGATACTCGGGATCGGACCGAAGTCGTCTCACTCGCTCTTCAGTAGCGGCGCGGCGGCTTTGACGCCTCGCTTCCTCTGCTTCGGGAGTGACGCTCTTCTTCGGCTGCCCCATCTTCGCGGCGATGTGCTCGGCGCAGATACGGCGGGGCTTTTGAGTCGGCGCGGCGGCGAAGCAGAACTATATGTCCCGTGGGTCGGCGCAGTGACGTCACGCTTAGCTTGGCCTCTGCGTTCAAGTTAACTTTGTGCTGCAATGCATAAAACAGCATTTTCCTCAAAAATTTCACTGGAACGCCCATGCATTTCTTCGGCAACTTTGAAAATTAATATCTCAAAACTGGTTCAGTCCTGAGAATCTGTTCCAAGTGCATACGCCTTGCGAACTCAGCGGCTATAATTCATAGATTGAAAGATGTGCCGTGACACGATCAATCAAAATGTTACCGTAATTATGTTAATTATTGGGCGTTCTCATTTCTCGTGGAAGCGGCGGCCGCCTCATCGAGTACTTTATGTCAAGGATTATAATTGTGCCATCCGCCACCGGCAATATTAAAAAAATTTGTTGCAGCTAATAGAAAAACCGTGTATACTTGATATGTATGGTATGAGGTGGCCCCTCTGACAGTTTCATAACTATGGGATCACCGAATGTAAAAACGCCACAGTAAGGGTTATCATGTACGCAAAAAATGTGAATAAACTTGAATACTGGGATATTAATCAGCATATGCTTGGTTCAGCATAAACGAAGCCTTGCTAAGTTTCGGCGTCACATGGTTTGGAACGCTTGAGAGGTACGTCACACTATCAGCTTTGACACAAACCACCACTTGCAAAGATAACGTGTACACCTCTATATTTATGGACTCAGTGTGGTGCCATTTGTCATCGCCTTTTACATCTGTATGTTGGCGTTTGTATAGGACCGTATCCTCTAGGTGTTTGAACACATTTGACGTTTCTTCGTATAATACAGCATTTTTGTTAGTATTAATATTACGTGAACATAAGTAGCCGTCTCGTTATAGGGGAAACATACATTCCTTTCTTTTTAAAGCGAAGTTTTATATGGCTAGCAAAACAAAAAAGTGTTTGTCCGTCACCTGTGTAAAGCAAACTATCATCATCGGCATTGGCTCTAGCGTCGTCTTCTTCCGCAGCTGGCTCGTTGGCGCTCCTTGTGTTGCGCTCGTGCTCTTGCGCGGCACGCGCTCGTGCCACTGCTCCTGCGTTCGTAGTGGTCTTCTTCCACAGCTGGCTCCGTTGCGACTCATAATTCCAGCGTAGAATTTCACTTCTCTTCTGTCGTCGTAATGGACAGGCCACGTTTACGGGGGTGTGAGCCATTGCTCAATGGGTGTGAGTCATTCATGGTCTTACTAACGGACAGCTTTATTTAGAAACAATTTAATTTCGAAGAATGGCAAGCGGCAATGGTGGGTGATAGCTGCTTACCACGCCGCCGAGCAAACTCGAGTCATCGAACGCAAGCGACAACGGCGGACTGCGTGCATACCGTCAGTGACGTTGTTCTCTCCGTAACAGCCTAACGTGTGCGCAACCTCATCAAGAAACACACGGGCGTAACCAATAATTGAGAAATACTTTATTGAACCGTCGGGATTAACCCAATCATAAACACCGGGGCATAGATGTAATGAATGGCATAGTGTTAGTAGAGGCATGGAGGTAAAGAAAAACGTATATGTAATGAATGAAACCGCAACTAGGCTGATCTCAGAAGCAGCCATTGAAGTGGGAGGTAAGGCATCAAAGCAAGTAGGTAAGCTCTCCCAACTAACAAAGGACCTAATAAAGAAACGACAAAGCGTGAAAGTGTCAAACTGAAGAGATCAGATAGAATTCAAGCTTATACATCAGATAGAATTAGCTGCCAAAACTGATCAACAAGAAGAAGGTAAGGGATATTAGAAATTATAACGTGGGAAAGTTTGAGGAAGCAGTAAAATGTGGACGTTGCATGAAGTCAGTGAGAGGAAAACTTGGCATAGGAAAATGTAAGATGTATGCTCTGAAAGATAAGCAGGGTAATATCATCCGCAATTTCGATGATATAGTAAACGCAGCAGAAAAATTACATACCGACTTTTACAGTAGCGAGAGCAGCCACGCTACCTCGATTCAAAGTAACCAAGAACAGGATACCGAGGCTCCTTAATTGTATAACTAACGATGAAGTTAGAAGGGCCTTGAGAGAAATGACCCGAAATAAAGCGGCTGAAGAAGAGGGAATAACTGTCGATTTAGTAAAAGATAGGGGAGATATCATACTTGAAAAGCTTGCGGCCCTTTTCCTTGATGATGAAAATGAAAATTGCTGGCTCTCTAATGTGTCCAAAATTTAGCTTCCTTGAACGTGTAGTTGCCGGGCTGTTTACAACAGAAATTTGCGATATTTGGCAATCTTCAAAAGCAAATTATCGAAAAAGTAAAAATTCAACATTATTTTGCTGCTTTTAGGACATAGATAAATATCTCCTCAAGGTACAGAGCAAGCCGCAATGCAGTAAGTGTGGTAGTTTCTTCTAATTATGGTCACAACTGAGACACAGTTCACAAAAATCATGTATCTGATGCTTGTTCTTGAACATTTATTTCTAAATCACTTCAATCAATTTCTTTATAATATGTATAGTTGGAATCTACAAGAATTAAGCTTTTTTACGATATATACGACAACTTTATATCCTAAGTAGAAGAGCCACCACGGTTGCGCCAAAAGTACTGAAAACGGGGGGCTCGTGCCGCCGGAGTGCGACCGCCACCTTAAGAGAAAAAAATCCCCAGCCCTTCCCTGACGAGAAAATGGGGGAAAGCGAAGCTTGCCGTGTGTGTATCTTACTTTCGTCGTGATTTTTTTTCTTTCTCTTTCTTTCTCTCTCTCTATCGATCTTTGTTTCTCTCTTCCTTCCTTTCTCTCTCTCTTTCCCGCTTTCTTTCTCTTTCCCTCTTTTTGTCCCTGGTATGCGCTATTGAGCTTGGACCTTTTCTGCACTATCTCCAGGATCGTCCCACCTTTAAGCGTGACACCGCCGCCGCCAATACCACCGCCGACACTTGTGAGCCTCTAAAGCTTTGCTTTAAAAAAATGGAGCTAGGCAGGCCATGTCATGCGTGGGATGGATAGCCGGTGGATTATTATAGTTGCAGAATGGATACCAACAGAAGGGAAGCGCAGTCCAGGACGGCAGAAAACTAGGTGGGGTGATGAAGTTAGGTATTTGCAGGTGCAAGTTGGAATCAGCTAGCGCAAGACAGAGGTAAGAGGAGATCGCAGGAAGAGGCCTTCGTCCTTCAGTGGACATAAATATAGGCTGATGATGATGATAAAGATTAAACACCGGGGCCGCACGTATCAGCTTCGCTCGTTAACCGTCTGTATGGAATGCTTGGGCAGTGATTTTACCAGCGAAGCTGTTTAAGACAGCCGTAATTTGTGGTCCGTGGGGCGTATCTAAAACTGCCAAGAAATAAAATAAATAAACTTTCTTTGCCGAGGCGGGATTCGAACCAGCGTCCACGGCGAGTGTCGTAACCACTACGCTATATGCTTTTTTTTCTTTACTGCCTCGCATGTCAACGAGCTTACACGCTCAAAAGAACAAAATAACAAGATCACATATCGGGGAACCATCGGCCGTTTGCTGACTACATGACATCAGTATTTCGGCATACGAAACATAAGTTCCAATCTTGGAACCTACTCCGGTACATACGGCTGCACTTTCTGCACTTCGACAAAATGGGACACAGATTCGCAAAAATGCCCGCGAATGGCGCTAACATCAATATCTGCATTGTGTGCAGCCGTCTGAGTTCGCCATATGCTGTGCA
The DNA here is from genome assembly GCF_013339745.2 of Dermacentor silvarum. Taxonomy (NCBI): domain Eukaryota; kingdom Metazoa; phylum Arthropoda; class Arachnida; order Ixodida; family Ixodidae; genus Dermacentor; species Dermacentor silvarum. Next base: position 390,865,559 of record NC_051154.1, on the reverse strand, counting down.
GGCCCCGGACCGAGATGACTCATCGGTTCGTGCCACACAAACAGACACACATCGTCTTTGACGCCACGAACCCCTGGTTCAAGCCGCCGAAGCAGAAACGACGTGCCGGAGTCGGCAAACAAATGCACCAGTCATGACAGAGGCTGCAACAAAGGCATTCATCAAACAGTTCCTGGACAACCATTGTGGTTACAACTTCTCGGTGTGCGATCGATCCGCTGTGCTTTAAGAACGATTACCAAAATAAAGTTGATTCCTCCTCCTCTTCCATGTCTCTGTCTCATCAGGCAATACTCTTGTTAAAGCTTCCCGACAATGAGCTCTCGATTTTAGTTAGTGCCTGCAATTGGTTCGCAAACACCAATCACGTAATCTGTCCCCAACCTATTGCTACAAGTACCCGCCCAAGCTTCCTCACCACCCTTCACTCAGTGACATAGGTGAATGAATTAATAAAATTTTATTTGAAACAGGGACTTGTCAGTCGAGGTGGGCGGTGAGAGACTAATTTATGCCTGGATACCGCTCATGCAGTCGAGACGACTAAAGCCCGGCCTACATGGAGCGAACTTTCACAGCTAACTTCGTGCGGCCTGCACCAGCGCGGCGGGACGCCAGCGTGCCGCCGCCGTGCCGCACCCACATGCGCCGGAAAACAAACAGACGCCGCCTCCACGATTTCAGTGTTGCTAGAAACAGCGTTATTGCACTCCCAGTAAAATGCAGTGAAAAAATACTATTGTATCTGCAACATAAACGTATTGGTAACGCCTGAACAACTGTGATCAGTCGAACCCGCCGTGGTTGCTTAGTGGCTATGATGTTGGGCTGCTAAGCACGAGGCCGCGGGATCGAATCCCGGCCATGGCGGCCGCATTTCGATGTGGGCGAAATACAAAAACACTCTCGTAATTAGATTTAGGTCCCCAGGTGGTGAGAGAACGAAAGTATACAATGTACCTGCTTAATTTAAACTTTCGTTGTTGGGGGGTCTAGCTACGTTTACCTCCCCTGTCACGGGGCCACACGAGTGCGATTACGTACAGTCCGAATCTGCTCGCTTGCGATCGTAGACTCGTCTACACACTCAAGCTCAGTAAGATTAACAAACTCGATCCTGACTGCTGAGCGTGTTGAAAAAGTTCATTTGTATGGGACTAAATTGCGATCGAAACTGCCTGTATTCTCGAGAGTGTGGCCAGATTCAAGCGGCGAGGACAAACGCGCTATAGTTATTTCAGAGACCGCTTTTGCGTCTGCGGGAAAAAAGCAGTACTCATTGTATTTTCTGATCCATAAGCAGAGAATACCAACTAAATAAACTAAACGCTTATGGGCAAAAATCTGAACAATGTTTCCAGCGCGCGCCAAGCACAAACGAGCGTCGCAATGGATGTGAGCGTTTTGTCTGCTTCTCTACAAGAGTGGTCGATCGCAGCGCCGCCAAAACTGGCGACGCCCCCGGAGCCAAGCGGAAAGTGCCCCCCTCTGCACTGCCCCTGCTAGTACACTGCAGCCTTGGGGTGGATGGTTCCAGCGAAAACGCGTATGCTGTTTGTTTGTTTGCTTGTTTTCCTCCAAGAGTACGTCGCTCAAACCCACCATGGGGAATTGGCTTAGAATGGGGCGAGTTAAGGTGATTTTACGACACTAAAAATGCGCTACTGAGACATTTTGAATAACTAAAAACAATGAAGTGAACTTGAAATTTAAGAATGTAGCGAGGAAATCGTCCTGATTCGATTTCATACCTCGCAACAGCTGCACATTAATTAATCCCTGTGATAGTATCCCAGAGAGAGGCTCCCAAAGCTAGAATATCAATAATAGTTATATTAAATCCCGCACCACGAAATTGTACTTCAAAGGTATGTTTTCTGAAGTATAAAAAGCGGCGACACGACAGAAAAACGTTGTCTATTATCTCATCCTCACCACAATATGAACGCAAGGAGGAGGGTGCCAGACCAGGCCGACGCAGATAAGTTTATTGCAAAGCTTCGACATCGAAATTTCGTAAACAGGACTTCAACATTTCTATTACAGCAGAAGTTTCCGCTACGAGGAAATAGGAGGTGTCGGGTTATTTGGATATACACATTGAACAGATAAAAGCCACATTTCCACAATTGACATGGTATCTAGCTGTTAGTAAGAACTGGTCCTGGAAAAAATGATGAGAACAAATTAAAGCGATAATATTGCGTGAGTTCAGATAATTACGAAAATCATTCCAAGAGAGGCTGTAAATTTGGAAATTTGTATTGTAGACATTGACAGAGCGGTACAGTAGTAGTTGAAATTGCAGTGGCCTCATCTCATGGTCGAGGTTGATAGTGCGAAACTTGATTTCTTCTTCTTTTCCTCGGACTAGGAGGAAATTGAACAGGTAGCGGTAGCATTGCCATCGATAGCGGCTGCACGCGAATCTCCATTGTTCAGAACGCGATTCTTTGCAGCGCTCACCCTGTTTACTTCGGCGAGGCTCTGGGCGGCCCAAAGCTGGTGAGTTGTTTTGTTCCTCCTAATCTAGCCTGTGCTAAACGGCTTTATTCGGGTAAGCGGGATATATTAGAGAGCTCTCCGGCAGGAGCTGTCTCTCCATTTCATTATTCTCGTATTTCTGAGAGAAGCAGATCCCCGTGGAATCAGCCATTGTCACTTTTGTTAGCAAAACGTGTCCGTCATAGACCAAAGCGTCGCCGCTTATTAGGAAGGTGAAGTCAGTAGCTGCGTGCCCTATACGCGGCGTATTAGGTATTAGCGCTAGGCGCATATCTCCAAGTTTGCGATAGGTTTCCCGACACCGCAGCCACATGCCATCGAGCTCACTCGTGAGTCTCAGACTATAGCTCAGGCTCGGAGCCATCCGCGCGTCTGCGTGAGCCTCGGCGGGTGTGTGAATGGGGTCGAAACCTGAGCGAGCCTGTCCCAGTCGGAGTGAATCTTGTAGAGGTCGCTACTATTGTGTTGAACAGTGGCGCCCCCTCCTAGCTGTGAAGCGTTTGTACTAAGCAGAATGAAGACAGTTGTTTGGGTTCAGTGTTGACCGGCTGTCTCATCACGGGCTCCTCAAGCGCTCAGGCTATGGGTTGGGTACTGTCCCCGGTGAACCGATAACACTACAAGTCTGAGAGAGTCGACGCTAGTCCGCGTCAACATGAGTCGTAGTATGTCGAAGTGAGTTGAATATCCGAGTTCAATATTTTATTTGCTGGAGATGTCACTTCTCATCGTCTATCATGGGTTTTAAGGACTGATTGAAGCGTGGAAACGTTTAAAGTAAGTTTTTCTCAGATTGCAGCAAAAACGAACACAGACAACAACAAAAATGCAAGAGAGACGGCAGTCACTGTGGTTAGGGTATGAGAAAACAAAAGAAGATGGTACCCGGGCATCGATATGCGAGAAGGCAGTAGATGACTTTCACTTGCGGGCTCTGGTCGAAGCAACATTAGAGCGGGTCTAGTCTGGGGAAAGTAGCTTCCCTTGTTGCACTATAAGCAATTTGGACAGAACTAAATAAAACAAATATTTTTTATGCACCGAGTTCTTGTACACTGAGAAAGAAAGGCCTACCACAAAGTGCTTCAGAGTTCTCAAAGAACACGCCCACACCGCAAGACTGCCTGATGGTTCTGCAGTTTACCAAAAGGGTAATCCTCTCACGGACGCGTCGGCCGACATGATGGTCAGCGCCGTGTCGCGTAGAGCAGCTGCGAAATTAGTGTCGGCGGGCGCATGCGCACATAGAATGCTCTTGTTCGAGCATCGTGTGCTAGGCTATTTCGCTTGGCTCAACACAGCCCCTGCTGCTTATTGGCTTCTAACGCACGCTAAAATAAGCACAGGTTTGACAAAATCGATTGCTAAGGATAAATTTGCTGATGAACAACATGCGTTACATTACACTGAAACAGCCTAGAAGACGATGCTTAGACACAAGGACACCCTGCGCGCTCGCGCCTAATAGCGCGTCATTTTAAGGTGAGCCCCGTGACACGGAACTAACCTACGTGCTGGCGGACGCGCTTGTGAGGTCATTATTATATAGGACAGTTCTATACATGCTATTGGGAAACTAAGCACGAACTCTCTATTGGGACCGATCTCTGAAACAATCAAAGGGGCTCAGTGAGCTCTTGAATGGCGCTTCTTGTACGCATGGTTGCCCTTTATGCAAAATAATGGCAATTCGTCGCTTCAGTAATGGCACATTATAAAACACAATTTACAAGTTTGTGCAGTACACTTGCCACGTCATGTCTAGGTCGTTATACTCTGGAGTACGAGGTGACATGTTCGATACCCCGCCGCGGCGGTCGCATTTCAATGCGGACGGAACGCAAAAGCGCTCGTGTACCATGCTTTAGGTATAGGCTAAGTAACCTCATGTTGTCGAAATTAACGCGTTGTCCACCATTAGGGCGCCCTTCGTAGCCTGCGAATTGAGTTGTTTTGGGGTGCTAAGCACCCATAGTTTTTTTTTGTACGTGATTGTGTGCGCTTTCCTTACATCGCCAAGCAAGCCTACCCGGTTACTGATAAACACAATTGCGTGCCACATTGTGTGGGCCAACCAACCGCTTGTGACGTGTGGCCTTATTTATCTAGGTGGTACCCGCAGTCTTCTAGCTGGTGTTGGTTACGATGGATTAAAGTGGATTATGGGGGATTAAGGGTCGTACAAATTAGATCAAGGTGTATGAAGATGGATAGGGTGCATTAGAGCGGATGAAGGTGGATTAAGGTAGAGTTGTGAAGGACACGTTACAATGTATTGCATCACGTATTATCTACTCAACCAATCATTTAGAGAAGTCAACATGCTTTGGCATTCCAAATCACGTAAGGATACCCTATAGACTGAGAATTGTTTACAGATGAGGCAGTGTACAACCCAGTCTGGTCTGCGAAGCGCATGGAATGCACACCAAAATGAAGGGAGCAGTTCGCAGAGATGTGATTACGAAATAAGCATGGTTATGTTGTGATATTACTTTTTTCCGGATTGCATTCACACATTCGGCGTCGAAAAATAGCATGTATACGTAATTTTAAAAGTAAGGATCCTTGCCCCATCCACCGTCTATGCACGCGCCATGTGGGCCCAAGGAGAAACTGTGAAATCAATCAGGAAGAGCCATAGTTGACGCATGTTGCTACTACGATCATTTCCATTGTGAGTCAGAGGCCAGCATGCTTAATATTCAATGGTTCACAATTTTCTTACGTCCATCATCAACTAGTATATTTGGAAAAAAAAAGTATTCAGCGAACTCCTTTTTTTTTTACTTTCAAAGTTTCTTGTTTGTGTGTTCCTCTTTGCCGTAACCGGTTTGTTTTCGATCCACTCTGGAGGCGGTTCAATGGAGATGGAGCAAAGGCGCCGATGTTCCTTCCGTCGCGAATTCAGCCGCGTCGCTGGTGCCTGTACTCTCACTGTGGCAGCACTGGCGTTTGTGGCCGCGAGCGGATGGCGGCCAGCCGACGCAGGGATCACGCTAAGCTACGCAGCCGAGATCGCAAGCTGACACGTGGTAAGGGAGACCGGATGCGTCTGCATTCAGTGCGTGCTTTCGGGGCATTTTAGTCGGGAAGTACTGCATATGGGGGCACACGGCAGGACGTGCCAAGGACGTGTTTTCCTCGGCGCCGAGAACGGGGCACATCGATTTGGGATTTCTATGCAAGTCAGGAGTAAGGCAAGTGCTGGATGATGTAAAAAAAGTAGAGCCAATTCAAAAGAATCGGCAAAAAGAACACCGAAACCCTATATCAATCTACAGTAGAGTGACGATGATAGTAGCTCAACTTTTTTCAGACCCATGACGATCATCACGCGCATTGTTGGACTTGTGATGAAGTTCATTTTATGTCTAATGAACCATTTAAAATCTCTCCATTAGCCTGTGTACTACTTCTGTACGTTTGGCGCGCTGGCACTCAAGGCCTTAAGGGCTCTGCTGAAGTTCTTGAGGGCTTGTGAATTGTGCGACCGGCTTTGAACGTTGTAGCGCGTATGGTCGCGTTATTGCGCGAATTTTCTTTCATTTTTTCTCTTCTATCACCTTTTATTCCCTTTACCCCATTCCCCAGTACAGGGTAGCAAGCCGGTATTTACACTGGCTAACCTCCTTGTCTTTCTTCCCCTTCTTTCTCTCTCTCTCTCTTGGCGCGCTGGAGGTTAGGGTGGTTGTTTTCAGGGCATTTGGCGACATCGACGGTGACCATCGACTATAACATAATTTCCATGAGCGCGTAAAGGCACAATATTTACCTGTTGTACCATACCGCTATCACGGGAAACAAACAACAAACAAAAAACAGCACTCCGCAATAAAGCAAATTTAGAATACGCCGACAATGATACTTGTATACAACCATTGCGCTTTTAAACAAAGCGATATAAATCATGCCTTATGCTTTCCGTATTTCTTAACCAAAAGAAAGGATAAGAATGTGTTAGCCATATCTTTGAGCTCGACATGCTGACCTCGAAGACAAAGAGAGCCACGTACAGCAAAAATTCTATCCAAGCCGGAGGTTATCTGACGCTCCGAAACGAGATTTCGGGCACGTTGTAGAACTCCGTGACGGAGCTCCTTTCTTCTCATTTTGGATGTAGTCGTGACCCGCCGTGTGGGCGTAGTTCATGGCTATGGTGCATCGCTACTACCCCCGAGTGCGCGGAATCGAATCCCGGCCGTATTTCGATGAGGGTGAAATGCAAAAACACCCGTGTACCGTGCCTTGGCTGCAAGTTAAAGAACCCCACGTGGTACAGATTAATCCGCAGTCCCTCGCTGCTGTATGCCTCATAGTCAAATCGTGGTTTTGGCACGTAAGACTACGGAATTTTATTTATTTTAATGTACCCGTGCAAACATTTGTCGCCATTTGGAGGTATTCATAAAGAAAAGTACAGTTCACCGCTCAACATCAAGCCGCGCGGCGAGTTATCGTGTCGGAACTACGTTTTTGTAGGCAAGAACTGGGACGGGAAACCACGGGAAAATATTCTGGTTGACGTAGTGCCATTGGTTAAATCTGGAGCATTTCACTCATATGCGTATAGCACATATGTACCCTTGTACATACTGGGTGTTTTATTTTATTCTTAACAGAATTTTTTTAAAATCCCCCGTGACAGATAGCACAGTTCTGAATAATGAATGTTTGACAAATAAGAAATGTTTGCTCATTAACTTTCAAACATACGAAATGTAGCCAGTGGTATTTTAAGTCATACCCACTTGGAACATATTCTGAGGATGACACCAGTTTTTAGACGTACGGCCCCAAGGTTTGCAACGAAATGCATTGGTGTTCTAATAACTTTTAAGCTTCAAAGCATAAAAAGGCGTTTTGTTAAAGTAACAAGTACAATAACAATGCATTTTTACGGCACGTTTGACTACACTTATTTCAAAACAGGTGCTACTTTGAAAATCCGTTCCAAGTGTATCACTGGCTAGAATTTCTATTTTGCACTAAGTGCGCTAAAGTGACTGCTTGTAAAGTTAACTAATGGTATTTTGTTAGTCAATTATGCGTATTGTCTTCCAGTGAAAGCAAGGGATACTTCTAGAGTAGATTTGTGCTAAATGCCACCGGCGATATTGAAAAAAATATCCTTACGGTATAATTTAGCACCCAATTATCCGTTCAGATTAACCCAATGACGAATGATGTATTACGACGGCACGTCGCCTAAGTGCGCCATAAATTGAGAGGGAGGAGGTGACACAAACGGATACTGGATACCGTGGGGGGACAGGAAGGATTCGCACCTCGCCGCCTTTCCACCGATGCCACGCTGTCATGGGGCCTCGCAAACACCGCGAGACATCAACGCGACGTATCGCGAAATGCAATGCGCCAGTGTCGCATTTATAAAAGCTGCTCGTATTTCTCACATGTTCGCGCGATAACGTAGCGCGAACAGGATAAATACGAGTCCCTGCTGCGCTATCTTTTGCAAGTGCCTTGCCGAGGGCTTGACACGTTGACCAGACTTGCTTTCTGATCAGCTTTCTTGTCAGCAATATGGCCCACACGGCGAAAAGAACGACACTTATACAGGGTGATCATTTTTAAGTTTTACGGAATTTTATAGGAATCGCCTGTGGCAGATTCTAGTTGATATCCGCAGTTGAAACTATACGGGCGGACAACCTGGTTATAGGCGGATATTTTAATCTACCACATAATGTGTGGAACAATCAGGGCTCACTAATTTCAAGTGAGGGTCGCTTGTGAAAAGAAATGATGAACATTGTTGATTTGTTCGCACTATCTTAAATAGTGTCGGAACCAAGTAGAGGAAATCATGTTCTGGACCTAATGTTCACAAAGCAACCTCAACTGGTAATTTATACGCTTGTCGTTCCTGGAATTAGCGACCACAGTGTTGTTTTATGTGAAATGGAAATTACACATGTAAAACCTGCGCACAGTGTGGCAAGACCTGTGTATAACTATTCGAAAGCTCAGGTTGATAAAATAAATGAGGGTTTGGATGGGTATTACGATGTTTTTTCAACGGAAGCTGAATATAAAGATACAGAGGAATTATAGACTCGCCTTAAAAACAAAATGCTACAGCTTCGGCAGCATTTCATACCGTGCAGGGTGCTAAATAAAAGACAAATTAGAAGTAGTCCTTGGTTTTCAAAAGCGTTGCGCAGGCTTACAAACAAAAGGCAAAGGTTTTATGACAATTTTCTGCAAGTGCCGCCCAGTGATAACACGCAGAAGCTGAAAGAAATTACGTCAGAAATGAAGAGAGCAATTCGCGTAGCCAAGACTGCTTTTAGCGAATCTATCCAGCTGAGAATCAAAGATGACCCCACGCAATTCTGGAAGCTCGTGAAAAGAAATGGGAAAGAGGCCACATCTATTCCGTCACTCTTCTCTGAAAACTGCGTAGTTTCTGATGACGAAGCTAAAGCGGTATTTTGCTTCCGTGTTTTCTACTGTGATGCCTAGGAGCGATGATCGCAGATGTACCCCGCAGGAACAGATGGCACCGATGGGCGATATGGAAGACGTCATTATCCGCACACGTGGCATAAAACTGTTACTTTTAAAATTGAATACTGCCAAAGGCGGAGGACCTGATGGCTTCATAAATCACTTCTTTAAAATTTGTTCCCGGCCTATAGGCGCCATGCATTGCAGTTTGCGCGCGATATATGCGCCACTACAAGTGAAGCTTTGGGACGGCCAGTGTCAAAACAAGCAAAACTGGAGAGACGCTGTATACATTCGCCGTGATACTTTCAATCGCTTATCACGAAAGAAGACTGTCCGAGTCGTGAAAATATCAAAGTGCGCGTGCTCTGCATATGATAGCACGCGTTCGCAATCGATATGAGCAGCAGGAACAATTGTGAGCTTGATATCGTCAAAGCGCTGGGCATACCTCCTAAACGAGCGACCATAAGGAAGCCGTTGTCCTTCGGAATGGCGCATCATTTTCGTCGCCTCACTAGCGGCCGGCGTCGGCAATACTGGGGCGAAACATGCAATGTCGTAGCGCCATCTGAACAGTGAACGGTGCCCATAGCTCCTTTCTTGAAAATTCTTTTTTGAAAATCACTGGCAGGAGCTTCCCTACCCAATGATTGGAAGACTGGCGCAGTGGTTCCAGTTCATAAGTCTGGTCCGCGAAGTGACGTAGTTAATTATCGACCGATTTCTTTAACGTGTGTTGCATGCAAAGTTTTAGAGCACATATTATACACGAGTATTGTAGCACGTATGAATCTGTATTCCCTATTAATTCCCTCTCAACATGGCTTCAGAAAGAATCTGTCTTGCGTAACACAACTAATTTAAATCGCGCAAGATATTACCAGTGCTATAGATAAACAATTTTCTATAGATTGTATATTTTTAGACTTCAGGAAGGCATTCGATACTGTGTCCCACTCTTTGTTAATTGAGAAGCTTCATACCTACGGTATTAACGCACAAGTTATTGCATGGATTGCCGAATACTTAAGACTGCGCAAACAATACGTAGTTTTCAATGGTTCTGAGTCATCAAGAGTAGACGTCACTTCTGGCGTCCCTCAGGGCTCAGTTCTCGGCCCACTTTTGTTTCTTTTATTCTTCAATGATATCAGTGAAGGAATCCTGTCACATTTGAGACTATACGCTGATGATTGCGTCTTGTATAAGCCTATTAGTTGTGAAGATAATTGCCGAGTATTACAATAAGATCTCAGCCGCATTGCTCAGTAGTGTTGTAAACGGAACATGAGTTTGAATCTGGATAAGACGGTTATCATGTCATTTAGTAAGAAAAAAAAACATGTTTGTTTCAGTATACCTTAGATAACATTGCATTGTCACGGGTGTCCTTATATAAATACCTAGGAGTTATTTTACCACTGATTTAAAATGGCATCGTCACGTTCATCATGTAATAGCAAATGCAGGCAAGGCATTAGGGATTCTACGGCGCAACGCAAAAAACTTCAGTATGGCTACTGAAGAGTTACTCTTCAAGCCGTTCGTCAGGTCTGTCTTAGAATATGCATGCGAGGTATGGGTCCCACCGATGCTTGGTGACAAGGAACGCATTGAAAGAATACAAAATTTAGCTGCAAGATTTGTTACTGGAAATTATAGTTTTGCTTTTAGCGCCACACAACCAAAGAATAATTTACAATGGTAATCTCTTGACAATCGCAGAAAAAAAACTTCGCTTAAAGCTTTTTCATAGTATCTTTCATTCAACACTTGGCATAGACGGGCAGCGGTACATACCCGAACCTTATTATGCATCAGCTCGAGGTGGCCACACTCATAAACTACGAGAAATATTTTGGCACGCAGAACTATTCAGGATGTCTTTTTTTTCCCTAGAACTATACGGGAGTGGAATAGGCTACCATCGTCAATAGTTGATGATGATGATGTATAGTGTTTACTGGCGCAAGGGCCAAGTATGGCCAATCGTCAATAGTTGATGTAATATGCAATGATACATTTTATGCCTTGTTGAACTGATGCGACATGTTCCTTTTTTTTTTCTTTTTCTTTTCTCTCTGCTCGCGTATAGTGACTGTTATTTTTTGAACATTATGCTTATGTTATGTACCATATTGCATACTTGTAAGGCATGCAGCATAAATCCGCTTGATGTTATGTATTTCCCCGCACTGTAATGCCTGAAAAGGTACTGTGGGTATTGCATAAATAAAATAACTAAATTAATAGCATAATTCTTGTCTTTGAGCTCGATTATTCGAAACGGCGGAAATTGGGATAGCACGATAAATCAAACCAAAGGTTGAAGTAATTAACGAAAATTGAGTAATTAGTTTCTCCAATGATTACTTTAAAGCGCAAATCGCAATTTACGAATTGTAGCTGGTGAGCTGGCAAGACGCATCCACTTAAAATGAATTTCCAGCGTGACACCAGTTTTGAGTTATTTAAGTGGGGGGCGAAATACATGGACGTTCCAGAGATGTTTGTGCTCCAATGCATGATACAGCACTTGGTTTAAAATGTAAGTGGACCAACAGTGCATATTTACAGCGTGTTTGATGGCGCATATCTCCAAACTCCTGCTATTCTGGAAAGTCATTCCAAGTGGATACGCCTGACAAACTTACCAGCCACAGTTCGGATATTGTAATATGTGCCGTAAAGTAAATATGTAAGAAGTTAATCACTAAATTTTTGTGAATCTTTTGAATATGATTTTTTTTTCCTTTTCCTTTTTACCTCCTTGAGTAATCCAGCTGAACGGCTACAATTAAGTAATTTGCCACCGGCAATTTAAAAAAGTTCCGTAAATGATAAAAATGATGACACCGTATATAAGGCACTGAAAGGCTAAGAAAGTTTTCAGTTTTTTTTTTCATTAATATTTATTTATATGGTCGTGATTTCTATCTGTAAAAAATAACCCCGAATGTGACAGCAGATGATTGGAAGGGAGCATGAAGAACGATGCACGTAAGTGGAGAGCGTGCATATTAACACATTTTCGTATGCCTTGTTCGTAATGTAGTGAACAACGCTGTGGCAGTAATTTTCTCAAATGAACTGAACGGATTTTATATTGTTTTGTGCACTGGTATATTTAATGTATCGACACTTCTCACAATACACCATGGTGAAAACATAATTTATTAAAGGGAAGCAAGGTTTGTCGTAAGCGCGATGTTCGGTGTTGGGTTGATCACGGTCTGCGAACGCCTGAGAATGTATCTTTATATACCAAGCAACTGAGACTCGACTAGTGGGACAACCTACCTGGTTCATTTATGGAAAAGGGGCGTCACTTCTACAACAATTTATGATGTGCAGCAGAGCTTGCCGGGGCCTCTCATGAACTTTCCATCCAGCACAGGCCGAATGTATCGCTTTAGTTGGATTTAGGTAGCCCTGTGCGTAACAGAGGGTAAGATAAATATCCCGGACCTTTACTTTATCTCTCGCAGGGATTGGTGGTTGGCGCGGCTGCCCTCACTGCTGTGGTGCTGTCGTTGTGCTGCTGCTTGCAGCAACGGGAAACGAGCCGGTGAGCCTTAAAATTAATTGGCACCATTCATAACGCGTTCTTTCCCACATGTACCCGGAAACACTTACAAATCATAAGAGCCCGACCTTCGTTCACGCAATTCCCTGGTGAGGCGCGTAGAAGGGACAAGCGCACTGATTATCGCGCCTGTGCACCAACTGTATACCACCGCCTATTCCGATTTGCGACGTGACTAACATCCCAGAGCCGCAGTCACCGTCAAGGTTGAGAACGTCTCAGGAGAATGGCGCGCTACATCGGGAACCGTATACCCATTGCGCATGTTGCTAACGATGCTCTATCGGTGGTCTATAAGTATAACCGCGGAAGTACGTTGTTCGAGAGTTTCTTGGTTCAAGTGCGCTTCATCCTGAACCACTCTGATTTGAAAGGCAGCTCTGACGAAATCTTACTGAGGAATGTTCGCGAACCTAGGTCCCTCATTTTGTGAATAATGTTTGTCATTCTTTTTGATAATGCGAATTTTTGAGAACCGTTGTATGCATCAACACTATAGGACGTGGCGCCAGGCTTTGCCATTGTGCGAAAAACAGAAGACGCGGTTGTACTTCATATAGCGTCGATGAAAATTCATTGGGTTTAAAGCTGCAAAGCGACTTAAGGACGCCGTATAAGACCCTGAACTAATTTTGGCCCCCTGAGGTTAAGTAACTTGCACGTAAATCGCAGCACACGAGCGTTCTTATTCGCGTTTCGCCTCCACCGAAACCAGGAATCTATCCGGCGGTATCGTGCACGGCAGCAGAGCTTAATAGTCACTAAGCCACCACGCAGGATGCGATTAAGTTTGTCCTTCCGTGCCCATCCCCTATCATCTAGACCACGGAACATGTTTCAGGCTTCCGCCGCAGCAGTTTTGGTGCGGCTTGTTCTGAAGTGTGAAGCCACCGTACAACGATTGCGAAGAGGGTTTTGGAATTCCTAGGCAGCTGCCGATTAGAGCGGACGTGTATCGATCGCTCCGTGGATCGCGGCTGATAGCAGCGGTTTCCAAGCCATCGCGGCACTGGCCGTTGCCGCCTCGCCTGCGTTACGATCACGACACCGTCCCTGTTTGAACATTGCCAGACTAGCTGTCGGGCTCCGCAGGCAAAGGAGCGGTCTGACAGAAGCTTTGGACGACGCCATGGGATCGCCCCGCGGCTCTCGTCATCTGGACATCATCGACGACTCAGACTGACCACCGTTGGCGCCGCTCGTCTCAGAGTTGTGCTCGGGACGCTCGCCGAGGTAACCCCGGCGGCTCACCGGTTGCGTCTGGCGGCGGCAACGCGCCTGCGTTCCTCACATGTAACAGTACCGGTGCCTGCAGCGGAGCCAAAGATGAACACGAGCAGCTGCCTCCGAACCGAATGGCCTTGCGAAGCGCAAGGCTGATTCACAAATGGATATAACTGGCTCGTCTGCTTCAGAAACACCGGCCAGCAAGCGGCAATGCTCCTCCTCGGCAGCTCCTGTATCGCCCTGCTCCCAGTTGACGTAGTACAATGTAGGGGTGAAACCACGCCTCGGCGTATCGGGCGATTCTTCGGCGTAACGGGAGACGGCGACGGCTGAAACGGGAGCACACTCTGACGCGTCTGGTGCATAATGCAAAACCGTATCGATGGTATGGGAAGGATCGCGAACATAGGGGAGGAAGTACGGGGAAAATCCTGTAGTACTTTGGGTAGCCGTATTGTATGCGCACGGGACCTTTGCTAGGATGATGTCCCAGTTTGTGTGCTCCGATGAAACGTACATAGTGAGAATATCACCAAGGGTTCGATTGAAGCCCGTAAGCCCGTTAGTTTGAGGATAGTATGCCGTGGTGGTCCGGTGAACTATGCGACATAGAGCAAGCACAGCTTCAAACACCTACGACGAAAACACGCGGCCTCTATCACTGAGCAGTTCCCGAGGTTGGCCATGACGAAGAACGAAACGATGGAGCAAAAAGGATGCAACGTCACTGCTGGTTGCTGCAGGTAGAGCGGCGGTTTCAGCATAGCGTGTAAGGTGATCAACTGCGACAATAATCCATCGTTTGCCAGCAGGTGTTAGCGGTAGCGGCCATTACAGGTCAGTTCCCACATGGTCGAAGGCACAAGCAGGGTACGGAAGCGGCTGTTATAAACCGTGGGCCGGATCCGGCGAAGATTTGCGGCGTTGGCATTGCGGCCACTAGCGGACAAACTTTTGGACAAAAGTAAGCATTCCTCGTCAGTAGTAGCGTTGCCGCAGGCGCTCATACGTCTTCAAAACGCCGGCGTGTTCAAATTGTGGGTCACTATGGAAAGACAATTAACCCATGGCCCTCAGTTCCCAGTGGCTGCGGAGCACCTGACCAACGCGGCTGTCAGACCTGCTACGCGGCAGAGGGTGCTAAGAATCTCTGGGTCAAGACAGGCCGCCAATGGAAACTGAACCTGGCAACGTTCAACACGCGCACCCTCTCTAGTGAGGCTAGCTTAGCAAGACTATTTGAAGAATTATCAGGCATTTCCTGGGATATTATTGGCCTTAGTGAGGTTAGAAGAACTGGTGAGGCTTACACAGTGCTGACTAACGGCCACGTCCTCTGCTACAGAGGTCTTCCAGATAAGAAAGAATCCGGGGTAGGATTTCTAGTGCATAACAACATAGCGGGCAACATTGATGAATTCTACAGCATAAATGAGAGGGTAGCAGTTGTAGTAATAAAGCTGAATAGGAGGTACAAAATGAAGGTAGTACAAGCATATGCCCCAACCTCTAGTCACGATGATGAAGAAATAGAACAGTTTTATGAAGATGTTGAACTAGCAATGAGAAAGGTGCAAACTCAGTATACTTTAGTCATGGGCGACTTCAATGCAAAAGTGGGGAAAAAGCAGCTTGGTGAGCAAGCAATTGGCAACTACGGCATCGATTCTAGGAATGCAAGAGGAGAGATGTTAGTAGAATTCGCGGAAAGGAGTTGGCTCCGAATAATGAATACCTTCTTCAGGAAGCGCAGCAACAGGAAGTGGACCTGGAAAAGCCCTAATGGAGAAACAAGGAATGAAATAGATTTCATACTCTCTGCCGATCCAAGCATAGTGCAGGATGTAGAAGTGTTAGGTAAGGTTAAGTGCACTGACCATAGGTTAGTGAGGTCTCGGATTTCTCTCAATTTAAAGAGAGAGAGAGTGAAATTAGTCAAGAGCAAACAGGCCAACCTAGAGGCAGTAAGGGTAAAAGCAGACCAATTTAGGCTGGTGCTTGCAAACAAATATGCAGCTTTAGAAAAGGAAGATAAAGACAACATAGAATTAATGAATGAAACCGTAACTAGGTTGATCTCAGAAGCAGCAATTGAAGTGGGAGGTAGGGTACCAAGGCAACCAGTAGGTAAGCTCTCCCAAAAAACAAAGGACCTAATAAAGAAACGACAGAAGATGAAAATGTCCAACTCAAGAGATCAGATAGAATTCGCTGAACTGTCAAAACTAATCAACAAGAAAAAAGTAAGGGATATTCGAAATTATAACGTGGGAAAGATTGAGGAAGCCGTAAAATATGGACGCAGCATTAAATCAGTAAGAAGAAAGCTTGGCATAGGACGAGGCAAGAGGTATGCTCTGAAAGATAAGCATGGTAATATTGTTATGAGCCAGTTGTCCGGCAGACAAAGAAGATGCTGAAGCCTAGAGCCGAAGAGACGAGGAAGAGGTGAAACTGTGGTTCGCCATCTTTGTTGTTGTTGGCCAACATTTAGTCTCCTTGTACATAGTGTGAATAAACCTCCTTTTCTGTAAATCTCCCCGTAACATCTTGGTGGAGGTGCATCATGAGCAATTTCGATGACATAGTAAAAGCAGCGGAAGAATTCTATACTGACCTGTACAGTGCCCAAAACAGCCAAGCTACTTTCATTCAAAATAGTGATGAACCGGGTACAGAGGCTCCTTCTATAACTAGCGCTGAAGTTAGAAGGGCCTTGAAAGACATGACCAGGGGAAAAGCTGCTGGAGAAGATGGAATAACAGTAGAATTAATCAAAGATGGAGGAGATATCATGCTTGAAAAGCTTGCGGCCGTTTATACGCAATGCCTCACAACTTCATGTGTACCAGAGAGCTGGAAGAATGCCAACATTATACTAATCCAGAAGAAGGGAGACGTTAAAGAACTGAAGAATTATAGACCCATTAGCCTGCTTTCAGTATTGTATAAAATATTCGCCAAGATAATTTCCAATAGAATCAGGGCAACACTTGACTTCAGCCAACCAAGAGAACAGGCTGGCTTCAGGAAGGGATATTCTACGACGGATCATATCCATGTCATAAATCAGGTAATCGAGAAATCTGCGGAGTACAATCAACCTCTCTACATGGCTTTCATAGATTATGAAAAGGCATTTGATTCAGTAGAGATACCAGCAGTCATAGAGGCATTGCGTAATCAAGGAGTAGAGGAGGCATACGTAAATATCTTAGCAAACATCTACAAGGATTCCACAGCTACCTTGGTTCTCCACAAGAAAAGTAGAAAGATACCTATCAAGAAAGGGGTCAGGCAAGGAGACACAATCTCTCCAATGCTATTCACTGCATGCTTAGAAGAAGTATTCAAGCTGTTATACTGGGAAGGCTTAGGAGTGAGGATCAACGGCGAATATCTCAGCAACCTTCGGTTTGCAGATGACAATGTCCTATTCAGCAACAATGGAGACGATTACAACAAATGATTGAGGACCTTAATCGAGAAAGTGTAAGAATTGGGTTGAAGATGAATATGCAGAAGACAAAGATAATGTTCAATAGCCTGGCAAGGGAACAGGAATTCAGGATCGCCAGTCAGCCTCTAGAGTCTGTAAAGGAGTACGTTTATCTAGGTCAATTACTCACAGGGGACCCTGATCACGAAAAAGAAATTTACAGAAGAATAAAATTGGGTTGGAGTGCATACGGCAGGCATTACCAAATCCTGAATGGGAGCTTACCACTGTCGTTGAAAAGAAAAGTGTACAATCATTGCATTCTACCGGTGCTAACATATGGGGAGAAACTTGGAGGTTAACAAAGAAGCTCGAGAACAAGTTAAGGACCGCACAAAGAGCGATGGAACGAAAAATCTTAGGACTAACGTTAAGAGACAGGAAGAGAGCGGTGTGGATGAGAGAACAAACGGGGATAGCCGATATTCTAGTTTACATTAAGCGGAAGAAATGGAGCTGGGCAGGCCATGTAATGCGTAGGATGGATAACCGGTGGACCATTAGGGTTACAGAATGGATACCAAGAGAAGGGAAGCGCAGTCGAGGTCGGCAGAAAACCAGATGGGATGATGAAGTTAGGAAATTTGCAGGCGCAAGTTGGAATACGCTAGCGCAAGACAGGGGTAATTGGAGATCGCAGGGAGAGGCCTTCGTCCTGCACTGGACATTAAATATAGGCTGATAATGATGATGATGATGATGACGGAAAGACTCCCCCATGTTGGAAAGCGACGTCCTAGGGATAACTAGGAGTCAATTGCGACCATCCGGCTGGTAGTTGCGTCGATACAAGAGGTTATCCCGGACAGCAAAATGGACTGCCTGGCGATGCAGGGAGCGGTAGATGGGCGATGCTGGCGAGCCTGAAAGGATATCCCAAAGAGAGGCCACCCAAGGATCCCTGCGCTGCTCTGATGCGAAGGTGTTCTGATGACACCGTCTCAAAGGTGGAGAAGGAGGCAGTGTCGGCAGCCCGCGGAGAGCGGGACAAAGCGTCAGCATCCGTGTGTTTGCGGCCTGAGCGGTAGATGATGTGTACGTCGTATTCCTGAATGCGAAGAGCCCAGCGAGCAAGGCGTCCAGACGGGTCTTTTAAAGAGTATAACCAACAAAGTGCGTGATGGTCAGTAACCGCATTGAAAAGTCTGCATTATATATAAGGGCGAAACTTCCCGAGTGCGCAAACGATGGCCAGGCATTCTTTTTCTGTAACGCAGTAATTGCGTTCTGCTTTGGTCAGCGCACGACTGGCGTAAGCAACGACGTACTCGGAGTAGCCAGGCTTTCGCTGCGCAAGGACAGCGCGAAGGCCAATACTACTGACATCGGTAAGCTCTTCAGTTGAGGCGGTGGGGTCGTAGTGTCGAAGTATACGCGGAGACGTCAGGAGACGGCGTAAGGTCACCAACGCGGTGTCGCATGCAGGATACCAGGAGGATATATACGAGGTCAGAGGTGATATATACGAGGCAAAATTGCGCCTTCTGCAGACACCCATTTTTTTGAGCCTCACTGACCAAGCACTTAGCACTGTATGAACGATCCATGTTCTCGAAGTTTATCTGGACGCATCTGGCTGTGCTATTGTAAGGGAAGGCTCCGCACGTCGGAAGTGCGCTAACACCCTGCATCTCATCCGCAGCATTTCTCGAAAGACTGTGGGTGCCTGTTCTCCAATGACCAGCGTTTTCGTATGGTCTATCCTGCAACCACGGCTTGTCTGTCAAGCTCAGATTCAACGCCTCACAATGACAGATTAGGACCCGCATGAAACTCGAACCGAGACGCCATGCGGGCGATCAGATGCCTTCCTCAGCTCACCCCTATCCAGACCGTCCAGGCGGAAGCGCAGCTAAACGCGATCGATGAAATCGTACACCAGCGTCGAACGGCTCGCCGCTTAAAGAATCAAACTATCAGCCGCGGCGTCTTTTGCCCACCACTCTAATCCAACATTGCCACAGCCTGTCGCACCCTTGCCAGAAATTCCGCCGTGGCTTTAGGTACAGGCCAACGACAACCGACCACTTACTCGCCTGCGACAACACAACCTTCAGGTGCCACGGGAGCCCGCCCTCACAGCTACCGATGACTCGCTAGAAGTATTGACCCTTTTCACGGCGATCCCGTAGGCGCTGTCATGTTTCATCACGTGGTGACGCGTCCATTGCTTGTCTCAACTGCCTCCGTTGCCTCCTTATTTACAATGGAAGTGTATGACGCCGGCGCAGCCTAGAAAACCTCTGTTTTCGGAGATATCGTAGACGGTGACTAGGTGGACGACACAAAGTTTTGATCACAGCTTCAGAGAACATGCAAAAGCGCTTTCGGAGCTGATGAAGCTATGTCCAAACGGCGGAAGCAGCGTATATATATGGTGCTTGTTCTAAAAGCGGGGCTAAATATGTATTCTAAGCTATCCAAGCTTTCCGATTATGAATTCAGTCAGGATTAGTGTGTTTTGCTATTTGTTCTTTATTCGCCAAATATTTTGAGACAATGGCTTGTCGGTTTCTGACTCAGTGAAGTTCCTCGGTGCGGCCACTATCTGATTATTTTCTGCCTAATCGCTCGGATAGATTCCGATAGATTTGTTCTTGCTGCCCACAAGGCTTAAACGTAGCTGTTCTGCACATTGCAATACCTTGTAGCAAATATATATTACAGCCAGTAACTCGCTTACTCTTGTGGACCGTCACGAAACATTCAGCTTCGACCATTCGTGCGCTATTGATGTAGTACCGTCACTTATTGTGCACATATAGTGCGCATATATTCAAGTGTGCACATATTCACTTATTCTTGACACGTTGGCGAATAAGTGGGTGTAAGTTTTCTTGCTGGTTGGGATAGATGTGCGTAAATACTGTGCGCGAAACCTACTACGACAGGAAGAAGCGCTGCTCCCGTTATCATTGTTTAACGAGCAGTACTCACTCTTGCCGACGTACCGGGGCTGAAGCCCTTTCTTTGAATGTTAGCAATACAACGCAGGCGGATTAGCAAATTTGTGCATCCTCGAGGAGAGCCGTACATCTCGAAGTGCCGGAAACACGTACGGACAATTGCAGCAGCGGTCCGCGAACTTGGCCCCACATATTCATTACATTCCTTAATATGCCAGTCACTTTTTTTGCAGCCAACTACTGCACATGTCTTCAATCCACATGATTCAAACAAAAGTGAATGTAGCACAGTGCGTTAGCGAAAACTCAGTTGCATTTCCGACAGCTGATCGCACAGAAGCAAGATAGAAGCAACAATGGTTTCGTATTCGTGCGCAGTCGCTGAGGAGAGGTATGGCGCGCCGCCGTGACCGCCATCTCGTTTCTCTAAACAAACTGCTCCGCGAAAAGGGTCAATACGTAGATGCAGCGATCGATGGCTGCATTCTGCACACCGGCCTCGTATGCCTCATGCTACCAGACGAGTAAGAAACATTTTATATTACAGAGGCCCCGTTTACATCCGTATTGGCGGAGCTTCCAGCTATACGGGATGGTTTATCAGCCATGATATCAAAGCTCATTGCTGGTCGCCGACTAGATTGCTTATATACACAGGCTCCACGCAGGCTGTTCGAAAGCTACGAAAAGTGATCGGCTCCTTAGATATAGCCTCAGACGTGCATCGCCTTATCGACTCGTGCATTTGTACTGTCCGGGTACTCTGGACCCGTCGGTCTGCACCTGCCCAACTGGACGCAGGTGTCGCGTGGAACACAGCGCAAGCCCAAAGCCCACTGCCTCTCACTTGGTCTGTGCTCAAAGGACAGCTTGCTCGTGCACAAGGAATCACTCTGGCGCTACACGCCTGCACTCACCCCTTCGCGTGGATCAGACCTTCCCGGCGGCTTGACTCGCCCAGAGGAGGTTGCGCTCAGCAGGATCCGCGTGGGTGCCATCTTGACTCCTGTCATCCGGGCCACTTTAGATGTCTGGTGTACAGCCTCGCCCACCGGTCAGCCCCCTCTGCACTGCCCCATCCACTGAGGCAACGCTGGGAAGCTGTCCGGGCCTTTACGAGGCCCACACCCGCCATTTGCGTCACCTTGGTTAGCACCCAGGTAGACTACCTGACCTGACACGCTCGATGCACGGCCATTTGCACCGGCCGCTACTAGACTTCATCCAAGAAACAGGCCTACATCTTTTCAATTAATTCATGCCGTACGGCGTACTGGCACCAATAAAAAAAACAAAAACTCAGTGCGATTCCACTTTTAGAAGCTGGATGACCGGCGGAGCTGTATATATAGTGATAAGTACATTTATTTAAATAAAGAAACATACCACATGAATTGTAATTTTCTACCGTCCTTACTGTTTTGTCACTAAGATGACTATAGCTTCGTGGTCGCTATGGTAGACGGCCATGGGTTTTTAACGAAGCTTGAGCGGGAATGAGCGCCAAGTCGGCGCATTCCCGCTTCTGCTCACGCCGTCGTTCTTCGTAGGCATGCTGCTCTTACTCGGTCCGCACGATACGCGGCCTACCCATTACACGGCCGGAACGCAACTGAGACAACCTGCATATGCAGTGCGTGACGTCACCAGCCAAATAGAGACACACACCCATTGGCTGTTAAACGCAGCTGGGGCACACTTCTAAACGCTTTTGCTTTGTATCGAGGCTTCAGCGTTTTTGGTCCACGCGCTCGGGCTACGCACGCAGCGATCCGCAGGAAACTAGCGCATAACAGCTCCGCTGTAAAAAAAAAATTTAAAATTTTGGTATCAGTTCACAATTGTAGTGCTCATATATAGCTGTATCGTGGAAAGGGAATGGGCTGCTGAATGCAATTATCATGATCAAGAACACGCTGCTGCCCCAAATATCCAGGAGTACAGCAACGGCAGAATTATCAACGATAAGCTGCGGCCAAAGTGTTACGGCCTATATTGGTGTGGCTGTTCGCGTGTCCATTGTCTACGCTTCGTGTCCTGTAGACGTACGTGCAACTCTAAAACTTACCTCTGAAATCATCGTCGTATCATTGCAGGCACAATGGTCCTTTCGGTCGTGGCTTGTGCACGTTGGAGACACACACACGCACAGAAACACACACACGCACGTGGGTGCACGGGCGCCCACCCGCGCACCCACGCACGCATGTACGTATGCTGAAACGCACGCACGCACACACACATACACAGGTCCGCGCGCGCACCCACACACACATACATGCATGCGCGTAGACGCGCACGCACGCACGCGCACACGCGCGTACACCCATCCACGCACACGCGCACGCACGCACACACACTCACACACACGTGTGTACATACACGTACGCACGTACACACACGTGTGCGCGAGTGCGCTAAAGAAAGCGTCACCTGCGCAAACTATGCCTATTCGGGCTGGTTGGAGCTTTATTATTATTTAAAATAAATAACCTAAGGACGGCAGTAAATTATGTCAACGTATTACCCAGTATTTGGTTCGCCGACGACCATCATTCATTGGATACGAGTGAACATACAGGTTCCAGTAGAACGTGGAAATAAATAGGCGAAAAATAACATCGAACGTAGAAACGTCAAGGTAGAAGATAGAAGAAATTGACATTTTCTCGATTTGCTGACAGCATGGCGATGATTAAGGTGCGCCTCTTATCGGGTTTTGTTGCGCGATTGTTTCTTCACTGTGTTATTCGCGTCGTTGCATTGTTCCAGGTATAACGTGCTTGGAAATACCCTGACAAAACACGCGTACACAACATCTGCGCTTGTGTTCTTTTGTCCTCCGATACATCGTCTCCGCCTTTTCAAGCGCTTTATAGCCATACCGACAAGGCCGAAGTTGAACTCCTGTCAACTTGCATTGATCTTTCACAGTTGTCTGTACTAAACACCTGCGACTGGCCTCGTGGTTAATAAATTGTAATCTGTCATGTCATAGTCTTAAACACGCTGACATATGCAGTAGCCATTATTGCGTGGTTATGTTACACTTTCCATGTTACAATGTCCGTGTTATTGGACAATAATCATCTTCAGCATCATCACCCTATATATATTATAGGTCCACTGCAGGACGAAGGGTTCTCCCTGGGATCTCGAATTACTCCTGTCTTGCGCTAATGAACTGATTCCAGCTTGCGCCTGCAAACATTCTATCTTCATCATCCCACCTGGTTTTCTGCCGTCCTCGACTGCGCTTCCCTTCTCTTGGTATCCATTCTGTAACCCTAATGGACCACCGGTTATTCATCCTACGCACTACATGGCCTGCCCAGCTCCATTTCTTCCGCTTAATGTCAACTAGAATATCGGTTATACCCGTTTGTTCTCTGATCCACACGGCTCTCTTCCTGTCTCTTAGCGTTCGGCCTAACATTTCTCGTTCCATCGCTCCTTGTGCGGTCCTTAACTTGTTCTCATGCTTCTTTGTTAACCTCCAAGTTTCTGCCCCATATGTTTGGACCGGTAGAGTGCAATGATAGCACACGTTTCTTTTCAACGACAGTGGTAAGCTCCAACTCAGGATTTGGCAATGCCTGCCGTATGCGCTCCACCCCAATTTTATTCTTCTGTAAGTTTCATTCTCATGATTAGGGTCCCCTGTGAGAAACTGACCTAGATAAACGCACTCATTTACATACTCTAGAGGCTGACTGGCGACTCCGAATTCTTGTTCCCTTGCCAGGCTATTGAACATTATCTTTGTCTTCTGCATATTAATCTTCAACCACACTCTTACACTTTATCCGGTTAAGGTCCTCAATCATTTGCTGTAATTCATCCCCATTCTTGATGAATAGGACAATGTCATCTGCAAACCGAAGGCTCCTGACATATTCGCCGTTGATTCTCACTCCTAAGCCTTCACAGTCTATAGCTTGAATACTTCTTCTAAGCATGCAGTGAATAGCATTGTAGAGATTGTGTCTCCTTGCCTGACACCGTTCTTGACAGGTAACTTTCTACTTTTATTGTGGAGAACCAAGGTAGCTGTAGAATCCTTGTAGATATTTGCCAAGATATTCACGTATGCCTCCTGTACTCCTTGATTACGCAATGTCTCTATGACTGCTGGTATCTCTACTGAGCCAAGTGCCTTTTCATAATCTATGAAAGCCCTATAGAGAGGTTGATTGTACTCCGCAGATTTCTGTATTAGCTGATTGATGGCATGGATGTGATCCATAGTAGAATATCCCTTCCTGAAGCCAGCCTGTTCTCTTTGTTGGAGAAGTCAAGTGTTGCCCTGGTTCTATTGAAAATTATCTTGGTGAATATTTTATACAATACTGAAAGCAAGAAAGTTGGTCTATAATGCTTCAATTCTTTACTTCTCCCTTCTTATAGACTAGAATAACGTTGTCGTTCTTCCAGCTTTCTGGCACACTTGAAGTCGTGAGGCATTTAGTATAAAGTGCCGCAAGCTCCAACTTTGACTAAATCGACTGTTATTCCATCTTACCCAGTAGCTTTTCCCCTGGTCATGTCTTCCAAGGCCCTTCTAACTTCATCGCTAGCTATACAAGGAGCGTCTGTATCCTGTTCATCACTACTTCGAATCAGCGTAGCTTGGCTGCTCTGGGGACTGTACGGATAAGTATAGAATTGTTCCGCTGCTTTTACTATGTCATCAAATTTACTGATGATTTTACCCTTTTTCAGTGCATACATCTTGCCTTGTCCTATGCCAAGTTTTCTTCTCCCTGATTTCAAGCAGCGTCCATATTTTGCGGCTTCCTCAATATTTCCCGCGCTATAATTTGTAATATACCTTACTTTCTTCTTGTGGATCAGTCTTGACAGTTCAGCGAATTCTACCTGATCTCTTAAGTTTGACACTTTCATACTTTGTCGTTTCTTTATTAGGTCCTTCATTACTTGATAGAGCTTACCTATTTGTTGCATTGGTGCCTTACCTCCCACTTCAATTGATGCTTCTGAGATCAGCGTAGTTAGGGTTTAATTCATAAGCTCTATGTTCTATTCATCTTCCTGTTCTAAAGCTGCATAGTTGTTTGCGAGCACCAGATTGAAATGGTCTGCTTTTACCCTTATTGCGTCTAGGTTGACCTGTTTCTTCCTAATTTTACTCTTTCTCTCTTCAAATTGTATGAAATCCTAGATCTCACTAACCTATGGTCACTGCACTTTACCCTAATTAAAACTTCTACATCCTGCACTATGCTGGGATCGGCAGAGAGTATGAGATCTATTTCATTCCTTGTTTCTACATTAGGAGTTTTCCACGTCCATTTCCTGTTGCTACGCTTCCTGAAGAAGGTATTTATTATTAGGAGCCTATTTCTTCCCGCGAATTCTGCCAACATCTCTCCTCAGGTGTTCCAAGAATTCATGCCGTAATTGCCAATTGCTTTCTCACCAGCCTGCTTTTTCCCCACTTTTGCATTGAAGTCTCCAATGACTACAGCATATACTGAGTCTGCACCATTCTCATCGTCAACATCTTCATAAATCTGTTCTGTTTCTTCATCATCGTGACTGGAGGTTGGGGCGTAGGCTTGTACTACCTTCATTCTATGCCTCCTATTCTGCATGATTACGACAATGGCTACGCTCTAATTGATGCCGTAGAATTCATCAATGTTTCCCGCTATGTCCTTAAGGACTAGAAATTCTACCCCGAATTCTCTTATCGGGAAGACCTCTGTAGCAGAATACGTGGCCATTAGTCAGCACTGTATAAGCCTCTCTAGTTCTTCTAACCTCACTAAGGTCAAATATATCCCAGGCAATGCCTGATAATTCGTGAAATAGTCCTGCTAAGCTAGTCTCACTTGAGATGGAGCGCGTGTTGAACGTTGCCAGTATCAGTTTCCAGTGGCGGCCTGTCCGCACCCAGAGATTCTTAGCACCCTCGGCCGCGTCACAGGTATGACCACCACCTTGGTCAGGTGCTCCCCAGCAGTGGTGGACTGAGGGCCACGGGTTAATTGCAGTTGTCATGAGGGAGGTAGTGGCCGAATACTGCACCGGGGAGGCCAATTCCTGTTCTAGTCAGGGAGTGACGTTGTTTTAGCTTAGTGGACCTTCTTAATTTTGTTGCACCTGGATTAGTATAGCCCCACTAGCTTTCGGCAATATTTTCTTTTTTTGGCCGTTGTCAGGCACCCCTAAATGCCTGAGAATGTAGTGAAATGGAGCAGGATTCGAACGTATGACATTTAGATAAGAAGCCTGGTGTGATACAAACACAAAAATGTTTCCTTATTAGATTGGACTAATGTTACAGAAGCTGAATCTCCTGACCAAGCTTGCAACTTATTTTCTAGTCTGATAACAATTGCATAAAATAGAGTACATTGCCCACCTCAATCGCTCGTTGTTTCAGCGCGCGAAGAAATCCGTGGATCACAAATGGGTTGTTGCGGTCAATTTCTAGAACAAGAAAGAATGCACAAGAAACTAAAATGTCCATCACTTAACACAACGCTACTAATTCACTTTAAGAAATATTCGAGTACACTTGGAGAAGCTTTGAAACGTGCAAAACGCGACTACTTTCAAAAGTGCATACGTGTATTGCTCGATGGAAGTAACACTAAACGAAGCTGGCAGCTTAATAAAGAGTTTCTGAACAAAAAACAATTCCCACACGTGAATAACTGAAATAACAATTGCATCAAACACTTATACTGAACCAAATGACATTGCGCGCGCTTTTAATGACTATTTTACTTACACCTAAATCACTCCACACCCTCAACCATTTCCCCATTTGTCGCGCTGTCGACATTCTTTTAAAGCGAAGCTTCATATGGCTAGGCGAAACTAAAAAGCGTCTCTCCGTCGCCTGTGTAGAGAAAACTATCATCATCAGCATTAGTTCGAGCGTCGTCGTCTTCTTCCGCAGATGGCACGTTGGCCCTCCTCGTGTTGCGCTGGTGGTTGTGCTCGGCACGCGCTCGTGCCACTGCTCCCGCGCGCGTTGTCGTCGTCTTCTTCCACAGATGGCCCTGTTGCCGCTCATCATCCCAGCGTAGAATTTCACTTTTCTTCTGTCGTCGTAATGGGGAGGGCGCGTTTACGGGGGAATGAGCCAATTATTTTCTTACGTAACGGACAGATTTAATTTTGAAGCAATTAAATCTCGAAGAATCGCAAGCTGCAATGGACGAACAAATACTGCTAACCACGCCGCCGAGCAAACTCGAGACATCGAACGCAAGTGACAACGGCGGACTGCGGGCATACAGTCAATGACGTCGTTCTCTCCGTCGCAGTTGAACGTGTGTTTAACCTCATTAGGAAACACAAAGACATAACCAATAATTGAGAAATATTTTATTGAACCGTCGCTATTAACCCATTCATAAACCCCGGGGCCGCACGTTTCAGCTTCGCTGGTTAACCATCTGTACACATCCCGCTCATGCTCGTTCCGTCCGAAACTATCAGTGTTGTACACGTTCCTCGTTCCTTCCCAATTTTGAAACGAGTTCCCTTTAAAAGTTCATTTAATGCGAAAGGAATGCGTTCGAATTACACTTCGAACATTGGAACGTACCGTTACATTGACGTTACATTTTATTTTTTATTAAAACATAGTGTCGGGTAATCCTGGAGCGAAATAAAGTGAGAAATTTAAAACTCACACCGAACTACGTATATTGTACGAATTTGAACATCGCCGGCAGCAGATTAACTGGAGATGAAGAGAGTCCAAAGAAACGCTCCTAGACAAATTTTTCAGGGAGCAGCGGACATAATCCAGACGTGTCCAACTGCAACTTTCGTGCTCGTCTATTACAAGTGCAACATATATGGCACTTTCTATTTCGGTCTTCATTGCGCAGTCAGGATACTGCGCTTCAGATGTGCAAATAGAAAGTTACTCACATCCACCAATATAATTTTCTTGGACATGAAACCGCATCGAAAGGAACAATACATAGGCGTTTCATGAATGCTGATTCAGTATTGCTGTATGAGTGGGTAAACAAAATCGGTCGCGCAAAGCTTAGGCACAGCGAAACTGTCGATCCTCAAGTTTTACTGGCAGCTACTGCTAGGTATTAACTTGGCTGCTGCTAGGACTTACTTGGTTTAACTTCACTACGCATGTAGGCAGTTATTCTCGACCGATCATTTTCGGAGGTACCTTCCCTTTCGCGACATTTCACGTGACTAGCGCTGGACGCGTCGGCCCCTACGAGCGACAGCGCTCCTGGCATGACACAAACGCAGGCAGGATAACTAAGGTTGGCACAGTGCCAAGAACGCTGCTGCTTGCCGACGGCGAACGGGTTAGAGGCTAGCCACTCGACATCAATCGGCCAGCTTCGCTGTGTCTTGAGCTTTGCACGGTCTAGTGCAAGCTTTGGCGTTTTTTTTTCTCCCGGATCAGCGCGCCGCGGAGAGGAGAGAGGTGGGGGTCGGCAAGGCAAATAGCTGGAGGTCTCTGCGCATGCAGGCGTGCGCATGCAGGCGGCCTCTTCTTCCTCCTCCGGGTTGCCATTGCTGCGGTGCGGTAGTTTCGTGGCACTAGAGTATACTAGAATACTTGGGTAGGGGGAAGAGCGGCGGGCAGCGCGTGAAGCACTTGATTTTAACGCTACCAGGTGGCGCCAGCGGCTCCTAACCGAGCACCAGCAAGCGCTGGAAAGCGGTCAGGCAGCCGCAAGCACGAAAGTTTTCTTTTATTATTACTACAGTTATGCGCAGTACTCGCGCTGCAAATGTCATTGCTAGCTTATGAGCGAATTAATAAAAGCAATATGACTTCAGCAGGGCTAAGCTCTCGTCAGATTAGCTCCGCTGAGCAGACGGCGCCAAGGCACGAAGTGCGCGAAGCATCGCGCTTACAGTAAGAAGTCGTCTTAGGAGATAT
The DNA here is from genome assembly GCF_013339745.2 of Dermacentor silvarum. Taxonomy (NCBI): domain Eukaryota; kingdom Metazoa; phylum Arthropoda; class Arachnida; order Ixodida; family Ixodidae; genus Dermacentor; species Dermacentor silvarum. The sequence continues at coordinate 390,836,454 of NC_051154.1, read as the reverse complement.
TGCGTGGAACGGCGACGTCTGCGTCAATTTACTGGCGTGTTAATACGGACAGCCCCTGTGCGATGCACACATCGCGTTCCGAGTGCACGCTCCGGGCACTTCGTGCTCCCGCCGGTTCTCTTACCACAGGCACGCGCCTTTGCCGTACTAACAGACAGCATCGCCAATAATGCAGTGAAAACGTTGGAACTGTTCCAATGTTAAGCGCAGCTATTATGTTTTACTGATCTAATGTCAATTCCAGGTGTTCTGAGCGTTTCGTTTTTATATTTTGGAGTAAAATTTCAATTACATTCTGGGGTTTTACGTGCCAATATCGCGATCTGATTATGAGGCACGCCGTAGTGGAACTCCAGGTTAATTTAGACCACCTGGGGTTCCTTAACATGCACTCAATGAACGGTACAAGGGTGCTTTTGCATTTCACCCCCATCGAAATTCGGCCGCCGCGGCCGGTATTCAATCCCGCAACCGCGGGCTTAGCAGCGCAGCACCAAAGCCCCTACGCCACCACGGCGGCGTAATTTTTTGGAATATCCGGTCCCTGGAGTGGCCAACCTCTCCTTTGTTACGGTTTTCTCTTGTTCCTCAAACACAAGACGAAGCTATTGTTTCATTTAATACTGAAGCATGTAAAATGCAAAATTGAAGGAAAAAATAATTTTTTACAGACCAACTGTTTATTTAAATCCGTTGGTTGAAGACATGGGCACCAGGCAGTGGCGCACCCACGGGGGGGGGGTTCGGGGGTTGTACCACCCCCCCCCCCCTGAAGCCGAGTTAACCCACCCTTTTGTATAACCCCTTGTCTGTCCTTGCGCCTTTGAGTACTGGAACTAGGATGTAAGAGGCGTAATCGTCTGCGAGTACGCAAAAAGCGCCTGTTTGACAAAATTGAAATTAGTGCTGTTTAGATGGTATTGGCTAACTGTCATCCCCCCCCCCCCCCTGGCAGCGATCCTGGGTGCGCTACTGGCACCAGGTATAATCATAACACAATTTCTTCAAAGGTGGTGTGCGTAAACTGTTCACACGAAAGCTTAAAGGAACGGAGTAAGGTTCCCTGAAAACCAAGCAAGCACGCTCATGTGCAGCGGCTTAGCTTTAGATAGCAGTTTCCGGTTTCTGGCACCCGGCGCGGTCTTTGTAGTGCAAATTCCTATTCCACTGCTTTCGTTGGGCTTCGTCTTTCGAGGCTTTAAACAACGATAACGTCCGTTCATTTAGCTCACGAAATCCGGGGTACCGGCTCTTGCAACCTCATCTCCCAAATGTTGGCTCATACCCACTACGGGGGATTGGCCAAGAATCAGGTAATTTTAACTGCGTTTATTAGAATTTAAACAAAAACTAAATTTGTATAGCAGCACTTAGAAACATACCGTAAGGAATTTTAAAATAAAATAATTTTGACATAATTTGGGCATCTCTGGAAATGAAGAGGCTGATGGCCTCGCTTCAAGTTGTGCCCACCACGAATGTGACTGCCCTGACATTTCCTGCATGCTTGAAAACGCTCGTCTTCTGATACGCCGACACCTCGTAAAGCAGCACCCAGACCGGCGTGTTGCAGACGGATCGTTCCCTCCTCGTGTTCGTGGCCGAGGCTTGCCCCGCCGTGCTAGAGCACTGTTATGTAAGTTAATGGTTGGGTGTGTGTTGGTGCGCAAACGCCTCTACCGACAAGGACGTGTGGACAGCCCGTCGTGTACATTTTGTGGCTCCTGTCAGACACTTGAACATCTCGTTTTAGAGTGTCCCGCATACGTTTCGCAGCGCGCCATGCTAATTAAGGGATATAAACTTATCGGGTTGCAATGTGCGACCCCTGACGATTGCCTATTTTCAAGGGGGTGCGCTTCCCGAGATGACCAGCCCCATCGAGCCCTGCGAACAACGAGGTGGTGGTTAGTCTGCGATGGATTGTGCTATGAAGAATATCGGCTTTTCTAAGGAAGTGTGCCACATTTGTTGTGGTAAAGTGCGCGGCGAGAACAGCAACGATGTCGGCTTACCTTTGCGTACGGAAACTGACCACATTGTTTCAGTGCGTGCGTGTGCGCGCGCGCGTGATCAGCAATACATTTCGCTTACGAGAATGTGGACGCGTGTTACGTGTGATAAAACCAGTCATAGTGATCAGCCTCCGATGGAACTTCAGGACCCGTAATTATTGAACAGGTAAGAATGAATGAGATGCGAAGATTAGTGAGCGCATGTATTTCGGGGCCACCCGCGCTGTGTGCAGAAAAAGAAATATGAAAAAAAAGCCTTCGTTTGGGCATAATTTATCGACTTGGAGGTATGACCACAAATGAGCTCCTACGATGTTTTGACCGCTGCTGAAGCTGCGTGTATACATTTAACAACGGGGAATGCCCAAAAGGCAAAGCACTGAAATTATCGCGATTTAAGCAGATCTCACGGGTCCTAAGTAAAATTGAACTTTCTTATTTTTTCGTTATTGGTGTATTCACCTTCATGATACGGACTTTATGCCGTCACGATGCACATAAGCATGCAACAGTTGAGTTTTGTAAAGTTGAGAGCAGCAAAGAAGGCAGCAGACACAGTGAAGTTAGCGCGCAACGGATTATGTACTTGTGTAAGATTTTGCTTTGTACATTCACATGACGGAGACTAAAAATAAAATTAAATTGTGGTGTGTAACATCCCTACGCTGCACAGCGGCTTTTGGGGGACAGTGCAACTATAGGCTTCGGATAAATTTTGTTCATCTATAGGGTATCTTACCATGCTCCTAAAGCAGAGTAATAAGTTTTTCTGCATTTCGCTCTCCTCTGAATTTAGGCGCCACTACTTGGTACGCCTACACTGAGCCGACGTGTAGTTGTAGACGAGGTTTATCTTGTATATCGTTTTAAGCTACAGTGTAAATGGGGCGTGAATCACTGCATTCACGACAATGCAATACAAATTTGTGTTCGAAGACCAGTTTTTGCCAAGTATCACTTTGCCACCGCGAAAATGTTCATCACCTGTGAATAAATGTTCGTTTTCGAGAAGTAATGCATGTTTGTGGATGTTTAATCTACGGAGGACGCGCAATTTAACGAAATCACCACACGCTGACGACGCTACGTTGTTGTACCGGTGAAACGTGGACGATTATACTTCCTAAGCACAGTTCCTAAATACTCTCACTTCAAAAAATTGCAATATGCAGGACATACGATCGCGGCAGTTGATATACAAGCAGCGCTCTTAAGGCCGTTTCACATGGTGCGATTTTGCAGTGCGATTTTCGCACCGGAAGTGCGATTTCCGTCGCTTGCGACGAAAATCGCAGTCGCAGGGACGATTCTGCGATTTTCGGCTGCGACCAACCGGTTGGTCGCAGCGTCGCAACGTCGGAGCGATCGCTGCAATGTTTTCGTCGAAATTGAGCCGAGAGCTATTTCGCTGTCTGTTTTGGGAAATGGCGTCGTTCGCTCAACACAACGTTTATAGATACTCTTTTGTCTATAAATGTTTGCTCAACAAGCCTCGAACAGTGGAACTAATTGAGTGGAACCATGGATTTCGCAATCGGTACGTACCATCAGCCCCGACACGCGAACAGTGCAGATAACAACTCGTAGCTCAGATTCGGTTCTGTGATTTCTATGAGTTTGTTAACACGCTACGTTGCTAATCACGCGACGCTGTTTTTTAGGTTGGCTTCGGGTGCTCATAGTACGTGCTTTTGCGTGATTTTCCGTTATTCACACGCGCAGCGAGTAGGTAAATATTACGAGGTGTCCCTCACGGGAAGGCATGGCCTTCGGATGTCATCCCAATTTTTTGGTTGTAGAGACAACTCGCGATATACCAAAACGCCACAGTTTTAGCGCGGTATGCTTTTAGGGACGGAACAATTTAAAGAATATGCAACTACGGACAAATGCTACGGCCACGCTATACACGCGACCATTTAGTTGCAGTCGGTTGGTTTGGGCTTTCATGTGCATTTTCCCCAATGAATTATCTCAATTCAAGGTTCTGTTACTTCCGCTGGGATGCGCGTTTGCTTATCAAGCTCGCAAAGCGAACGTGCAAACTATATATCGTAAAGAATGTTCTACAATAGCATATTTAACGCTTTGACTGTGAATAAACAGAATTGTCAATTTGTTTTCGAAACAATATTCAAACAGTTTTTTTTCTCATTTTTCTGATGTACCATTTTTCTCCTACACAAAAAACAAAGAAACCTTTAGTGTGTTGCAGACTTTGTCTCCTCACTGCATCTGTATTAAACTTCACAATAACAGGTAATTGCGTATTTCGCTTACTTCAGTACATCGAATTACTTTTGTTTATGCTGGTTGTAACATGTCGCAGTACTCAAAGAAACTACTTCGCCATAAACATCCTTGCCTTTTCTTGCTTCTCTGTCTCTACTTCCTGTAAAACACATGCAATAATGCGAAAAGCAGGCAAACACCTTGTTTTTATAGGCAGTACATAACTCATTAAACAAAAGCAGATCAGGGGTGCTATGCAGGATGCCCCGAGTTTGGCGAAACTCGGGATCTTCACGAGCTCTGGCGACGCCCCAAGATGAAAGAACTAATGGTAACAAGACAACGTTTGTCCGTCGGCACACCTCCAGGTTCATTGGTTTATCTAGATTCACTCTGGGTGGCAATCATCCCTTGGGCGTTGCCATATGGGCGGTCGACAAACTGGGGCTCACGTGATCATACGGTCGGTGCATGGTCGTGCATTCTTTCACTTGTTTGTCACTCCACCGAGTGCATTAGAGGCACAAACAAGTTATCAAATAAATGCATTTAGTACAATGATATTAGTCACATTACCGTAGGGTATAGGTGTTTTAAGGTTTACAAGTTGTACACTGAATGTGTATTAGACTAATGTGTAGTTTAATCGTTTCGCGTTATACCACGAGGGCACGCTCGCCCTCCTCTTTCTTCCTCTGGATTGGATTGGCGCGGCTCGCTACGTGCTTGCGCTAGCATTTTCGAGCACAGATTGGTGTGCGATTGGTTTTCGCAGTGGGCTTTGAACAGATCGCTCGTTGCTCTTTCTCTTTCCTCTGGATTGAATTGGTGCGGCTCGCTACGTGCTTGCGCTCCCATTTCCGAGCACAGATTGGTGTGCACCTGATTAATTACACTGGGCTTTCAACAGATCGCTCGTTGCTCGCGCTAAAGTAAATCTGCGAGACGAAGGGAGCGTCGGCTAGCGCAAAAGTGGTTTGCCGCGCGCTTACCGTGTAAGCACTCAGGAATGTAGGAAAACACTCATGCAAGGATAAAAAAAACTACGCTTTATTTTCTTTTACATTGTGACGCACCTTCATACTGGCTAGCGCGGAGCGATGGCTTCTAAAACCGCACGAAAGAGTCTTTATACTGGGTAGCCCGAGCGATCCGTGGCTTCTAACAAACGCAAGAAAGGGTCTTTGCAGCGCACGTAGCCGTTGAGTGCCACCACATTCATCCCAGGTGGGACTCCAGCATCAGTGCAGTTACTCTGTACCCACTGCTGACGAGGTGGCGCTTCACTTTTTGACAATAACTTTCTATTTTTTGCGTGTGAACGCCCTTGTTGGTTTCCACAAAGTGCACGCTGTGGTTAACTGTCTCCCAATGCAGATTGAGGTATAGCCCCGTTAGCATCCACTAAATTTAGGATACAGTTGTATGCGGCCAATTCGTCACTATGAATAATGGTCCCCGGTTGAACATTGGCTGCAATAATGGGGCCTAGTGTCGCCGCCTTTCGTCGGTCGAACTTGAAAAGTAGCAGCACCCCTCAGGTCGCGCAGACCGTGCCGAAGACCCATGGGCCACCATCTTTAACACCACCCTAATTTTGGCGGCTCGGCGGAACGTTCTCGCCCGTCATTAGGCGGCCTCGATTGCACTTTTGCTCGCCGCGTAGAAGGCACTCGTCAATTTGCGCTGTCTTCCCAGGGCCACCGGGTGGAGCTCGCGCCAGCAGCTCGTCCCTCGCGACCTTACGGGGGTAGCTCCTCCAGTCGGCGATGGCGTGCTCCGATAGAGGAAACAAGTCTACGGTCTCTTTCAACATCCATATGTATACGCTTTTGCTCACGCAGTACGTGAGGCAAATCATTTGCCGCCTGGAGAGGTGGTCGTTCGGACGGCAGAGGCGGTCCGTGTTGGCGCAGTAACTTCCTTCGCCTCTCTGCCCGTGCAGTGCAGCGGTACCGTGTACCTGCGAAAACTGATTTCGGCACCTGTTGCACCGGAAGGCAGCCCGGCGTCCATTCTGAATCTTCCAATATAATGTGACTACTTCACCTGCGCAGGTCGGTTGGTCCGGGTTGAACCCCAGGTGCTCGCAGGTGCTCCACTACTCCGATGACGACGCCGGACCTGGCCTGGGGCTGGGGCGCGGCGGACGAGCTTGCTTGAAACAGGAGAGAGCCGAAGCGATCGCACGAACTATTCCTCCACAGCCTAGTCACACCAGTGTGCGCTTGGAAAGCATCATTTGCCCGCCACCCTATTTCCGCATACTACGGCCTTCGCCTAACTCGTCACACAGCCAGCGCACTCACGTTTTGGAAAGGCAAAAATGACGCTGAAATTCTACGTCCGACATGTAGGTGAACGGGTCCAGACGGTCATATTGACGCTTGCTGCCGCTGGATGCGATTACACAGGCTGCTGCTGCCGCCACCATGTTCCCGAGTTTAACTCGAGGGGGGTTTCGCGATGTACGAGTTTGGCCCGAGTTCGCGTGTCAATCAAAACCATACGTCACGCCCCGCGCGAGGCATGTAACTCTTGTGCGTGCGCCCACCACGGTTGGGCTACGCCCAACTTATTTTCCGGCAACAGCGACGTGGTGCGGAACTGAGAGGCATCAACAATCTTGACCGCCGACAGAAAATACGCACAGCACACTGTCATCGGTGATGTACTGAGAACCACTATCAAAAACAAGGCGGCGACTTTCGCTGGCTTATGCATATATCTTCTTAGGCTGTGATGGCCCCACAACATGGTTCATTGTCTGCATTGTAGCGACGCAGAGCACAGCAAATAATTATCGGCAAGTCACTGTAGCTGCTTGCAAGGCGTCGACGAGCCGTGGTGGATGACGATGCTGAGCAGTGCGTAGTTTTCCAACGTCAAGGTATCGCAGCTGTTGTCTGAGATGGCTGCTCTGTCATCGGTGATGTATCGGATCCGCAGTGTCGCAAACACGGTCAGCGCCGAGAAACGCTCGCTTTTTGAAACCCAGTGCGATGACATTTCTTCATCACAAGCACGGCATACTAAATAGTTGCAACCCCTTCCTGCTTTCGAAGTTTAATTTCCTAACTGCACACAGGAGCCATAACCCGCCAAAATGCGATTGCTGCGCTGTCGTTACTGTACCTATCTGCGATCGCTGTTAGCTCAACAGCTGAGGCAATCGGAAAGCACATTGGAGAGAACAACACACTCAAACTCTGCGTATACATGCGAATGGAGGCACCTTCACTGGGCAAGCGATGACAAGCGATGAATTGTGTCACTGGGCAGGGCGCTCTTCTTTGCAATGCATCGCGGAGGCTTCCCGCACGCAGATAAACGGGCGCATTTTCACTGTGCTGCGTCACTACGGACCCTAGAATACCGCACAGTCATTTTGCAGTGACAACCGTTGCTCCCGTCGTTTCAGTTGGTAAAGCGGCGGCCTTAATAGCCGCCTCAGTGAAGCACCTGCGGTGAACAACCATGCCGTAGCGCTGCGTTGCCATTCCCCTAATAGTCAGGGAATGGAAAGATCATTGTCATGACTGACTTTATCAAGTATTAGAGTGCCTCGATGCGCGCGGGCATCAAGGCACCCTATAAAGGATAGCACTGCAGCGCCCCTGGCGACTGCTCACCGTATGAACTCCCTCGTGCGTGCGACCCTCTAGAATGTATCCGCTTGTAAGCTTTCGCCTCACTGTCGCCACTCGCGGCAAAAAAGTGCAAAATTTAATAATTCGCTCGATCTGTGTTTGTCATCAAACATTTATAGCATTCCAAACGAAAGACAGATGCTTCAAGAAATAATGTGTTTCTTATTTTATTTGTTGTATTTGAGCGTAATCGATTGAGGGAAAGTGTAGGCGCAACAATGCACCGCATGTGCCCTGTTCGCATTCGACGGAGGATAGAAAGATAATGCTCAAAAGAGGAAGCACGCCCTTTACGCGCCCTAGAAAGGCGTGGCAAGTGGCTCACGGCAAGTGTGCAGATAGACAGCGGTACAGTCATGGTATTGCTAAATGGTGATAATACGTTGATAACAATACGCGGCGCTGGCGCGTTTTGCTGCGCAGTCTTCTGTGCTTGAAGCACGGAATCACTGTGCCGCGCAGGGTGCGCTCATGTTGTCATACGCGGCTTTATCTCGACATTTCTTTTTGCCTGCTGTTCTTGCAGGTTCCTTGCTATCTCCGTTCACTGACTGCCATCGAGCAAACTCGGGTGAAACTCGTGCGAACGAGAAACTCGGCGCATCCTGCATAGCACCCCAGGGCTGCTATGCAGGATGCGCCATGTTTGGCGAAACTCGGGATCTTCACGAGCTCTGGCGACGCCCCAAGATGAAAGAACTATTTTTAACAAGACAAAGTTTGTCCGTCGGCACGCCTCCAGTTTCATTGGTTTATCTAGATTCACACTGGGTGGCTATCAACCCTTGGGCGTTGCCATATGGGCTGTCGACAAACTGCGGCTCACGTGATCATACGGTCGGTGCATGGTTGTGCCTTTTTTCACGTGTTTGTCGTTCCACCGAGTGCATTACAGGCACAAGCAAGTTATAAAATAAATGCAATTAGTACAATAATATTAGTCATATTAATGTGAGTTAAAAGCATTTTAAAGTTTACAAGATGCACACTGAAAGTGTATTAGGCTAATTTGTAGTATAATACGTTTCGCGTTATACCACGAGGAGATGCTCATCCTCCTCTTTTTTTTCTTTGATTGGAATGGCGCGGCTCGCCAAGTACTTGCTCTAGCATTTTCGAGCACCGATTGGTGTGCGCTTGGTTTTCTCACTGGGGTTTCAACAGATCGCTCGTTGCTCTTATCTTTCCTCTGGATTGGATTGGTGCGGCTCGCTACCTGCTTGCGCTCCCATTTCCGAGCACAAATTGGTGTGCGCCTTATTTTCACACTGGGCTTTTAGCAGATTGCTCGTTGCTCGCGCTAAAGTAAGGCTGCGAGACGAAGTGAGCGTCGGCTAGCGCAGAAGTGGTTTGGTGCGCGCTTACCGTGTACGCACTCAGGTACGCCGGCAAGCACTCATACAAGGGTAGGAAAACTACGCTTTATTTTCTTTTACTTTGCGATGCACCTTCATACTGGCAAGCGTCGAGCGATGGCTTCCAACAACCGCAGGAAAGAGTCTTTATACTGGGTAGCCCGAGCGATCCGTGGCTTCTAACAAACGCAAGAAAGTGTCTTTGGAGCGCACGTGGCCGTTGAGTGCCACCACAACCATCCAAGGTGGGACTCCAGCATCGGCGCAGTTACCTTGCACCCATCGCTGACGAGGTGGCGCTTCACTTTTTGACAATATCTTTCTATTTTTTTGCGTGTGAACGCCCGTGATGGGGTCCACAAAGTTTACGCTGTGGTTGACTATTCCTCAATGCAGACTGAGGCATAGCCCCGTTAGCATCCACTAAATTTGTGATATATTTGTATGCGGCCAATTCGTCACTATTAATAATGGTCCCTGGTTGAATATTAGCTGCAATAATGGCGCCTAACAGCGCCGCCTTTCGTCGGTCGACCTTGAAAGTCGCAGCACCCCTCTGGTTGCGCAGAACATGCCGAAGACCCATGGGCCACCATCTTTAACACCGCCGTAATTTTGGCGGCTCAGCGGAAAGTTGTCGCCCGACATTAGGCGGCCTCGATTGTATTGGATTTTTGCTCGCCGCGAAGAAGGCACTCGTCAATTTGCGCTATCTCCCCGGGGACACCGAGCGGAGGTTGCGCCAGCAGCTCGTACCTCGCGAACTTACGGGGGTAGTTCCTCTTGTCGGCGATGGCGTGCTCCGATAGAGGAAACAAGTCGCCGGGAATCTCCTTCAACAGCCATATGTCTACGCTTTGGCTCAGGCAGTACGTGAGCCAAATCATTTGCCGCCTCGAGAGGTGGTCGTTCGGACGCCCGAGGCGGTCCGTGTTGGCGAAGTAACTTCCTTTGCCTCTCTGCCCGTGCAGTGCAGCGGTACCGTGTAACTGAGAAAACTGATTTCGGCAGCTGTGGCACTGGAAGGCAGCCCGGCATCCATTCTGAGCCTTCCAATATAATGTGACCGCTTCGCCTGCGCAGGTTGGTTGGTCCGGGTTGAATCCCAGGTGCTCACAGGTGCCCCAGTACTCCGATGACAACGCCAGACTGGGCCAGGGGCTGGGGCGCGGTGGGCGATCAGTGCTGAAAGAGGAGAGAGCTGAAGCGATCAGACGAAATTTTTCTCCGCAGCCTAGTCGCACCACTCTGCGCTCGGAAAGCACAATTTTCGGCCACGCTGTCTTCGCAGACGACGGCCTTCGCCTAACACGTCACACAGCCAGCGCACTGACGTTTTGGAAAGGCAAAAATGACGTGAAACTCTACGTCGGTCATAATGACGCTTACTATACCGCTGGATGCGATGACACAGGCTGCTGCTGCCGCCGCCATGTTCACGAGTTCAACTCGAGGGGGGTTTCTCGGTGTACTAGTTTGGCACGAGTTCGCTTGTAAATCAAAACCATAGGTCACGCCCCGCGCGCGGTATGTAACTCTTGTGCGCGCCCACCACGGTTGGGCCACGCCCAACTTATTTTTCGGCAAAAGCGACGTCGCGCGGAACTGAGAGGCGTTAACAATCTTGACCGGCGAAATAAAACACGCACAGCGCACTGTCGTCGGTGATGTAGTAAGCACCGCTATCAAAAAAAGAAGCGTCGACTTTCCCGGGCTTATGCATATATCTTCTTGGGCTGTGATGGCCCCACAACACGGTTCATTGCCTGCATTGTGGCGATGTAGCACACAGCAAATAATTATCGGCAGGTCACTGTAGCTGCTTGCAAGGCGTCGATGCGCCGCGGTGGACGACGATGCTGAGCAGTGCGTAGCGTTCTCTAACGACAACGTATCGCAGCTGTCATTTGAGATGGCTGCTCTGTCAGCAGTGATGTATCAGACCCGCAGTGTCGCAAACACGATCAGCGGTCAGCGCAAACGCACCCAGTGCGACGGCATTTCTTCATCACAAGCACGACACACTAAACAATTGCAACACCTCCCTGCGTTCAAAGTCAAATTTTCTAAGTGCACACAAGAGCCCTCACCCGCCAAAATGCGATAACTGCGTTGTCGTTGCGATATCCATCTGCGATAGCTGTTAGCTCAGCAGCAGAGACATTCGGCAAGCACATTGGAGCGAACACACTCAAATTCTGCGTACATGCGCACGGAGGCACCTTCACTGGGCAAGCGGTGACAAGCGATGCATTGCTTCGCAATGCATCGCGGAGACTTCGCGCTCGCAGATAAACTGGTGCATTTTCACTGTGCTGCGTCACTACGGACCCTACAATGCCGCACAGCAATTTTGCAGCGACAGCCATTGCCCCCGTCTCTATGGTGCCGTTTCAGTTGGTAAAGCGGCGGCCTTAATATCCGCGTCAGTGAAAGCATCTGCGGTGAACAGCAATGCCGCAGCCCTGCGTTGTCATTCCCCTAATAGACAGGGAATGGACAGATCATTGTCATGACTGCCTTTATGCGTCATTATCGCATCGATTTTATCGATAATAGCACTGCAGCGCCCCTGGCAACTGCTCCCCGTATGAACTCCGTCGTGCGTGCGGCCCTCTAGAATGTATCCGCTTGTAAACTTACGCCTAACTGTCGCCACTCGCAGCAAAAAAGTATATTCACTCGATGCCCGTTTGTCATCACAAATATATAGCATTGAATACGAAAAACCTATACTTTAGGAAATAGAATGTTTGTTATTTTATTTACTGTATTTCAATGTATTCGATCGTGGGAAAGTGTAGGTGCAAGAATGCACCGCATGTGCCCTGTTCGCATTCGACGGAGAATAGAAAGATAATGCTCGAAAGAGGAGGCACGCCCTTGACGCGCCCGAGAAAGGCGTGGCAAGCGGCTCACTGCAAATGGGCAGATAGACAGCGGGACAGTGACGGTATTGCTAAATTGCGACAATACGTTGATAACAATACGCGGCACCGGCACGTTTTGTGGCGCAGTCCTCTGTGCTTGAAGCCCCGAAGCACTGTGCAGCGCAGGGTGCGCTCATGTCATACGCGGCTTTATCTCGACATTTCTTTTGGCCCGTTGTTCTTGCGCTATCCTTGCTATCTCCGTTCACTGAGTGCCATCGAGCAAAGTCGGGTAAAACACGTGCTAACGAGAAACTCGGCACATCCTGCATAGCACCCCCGAATTGTGCAGTGAAATCAGCCGGTTGCATTCTTTCCTGTGAATGATAGCATATTTTCAAGTGTGGGTGGTTCTTGCATGTCTACAACTCATAAAGTGTGCAGACTCATCACGAGGCATAGGTAATGCCCGTCAAGATGGAGGCAATGTTGCTAATGAGTCTGCACTTACATGTATTACCCAATAAACTCGAATAACCATATCCCATCATTACTCAGTCGAGCTTGCTCAGAGTCATGGTCACCAAAATTCTACTTATTGGAGCTTGTTCTGACTCATATTTACCAAAATTCTACTTATCCGAACTTGATCTGACTAATATTCACAAAGATTCTACTCAGGAAAGCTTGCACCGAGTCATATTCACCAAATATCTACTTAGCCGAGCCTGCTCTGACTCATATTCACCAAAAATCTACTTGCCGAGCTTGCTTTGACTCATATTCACCAATATTATACTCAGATGAGCTTGCCCTGACTACCACGTGAGAATATTCACTAAAAGTTTACTCTACCGAGCTTGCTCTTACTCGTACTCATCAAAATTCTACTCAGCCAGGCTCACACAAACTCAGACTCATGGTTAGTTCGAAGTCTTAGTAAGCCGACATTTGATTGAGTTCACCGTGCTATGTATACATTACATCATGTGACCTGTGTGGTGAATAAGCAAATATTGTATATGAGTACGTGCTGCATCGGGTGAAATAAGGACAACTGTACACACTGCAGTTAGTTTTCTGGAGTTTAACTGACAGTTGCGTGAAAGCTTCGCCTCATGTCGATTCAGGCAAGTGAATTGGATCTGCATCATATTTTTTGCCAATCCTGCTGGCTGTCCTGGCCATTACTGTGTGGCCACATTTTGAACATTTCAACACAAAGTTGAATAGATGACTGTGGTGCAACATATTAAAAAAAAGATGCTTGCATCCCTGCACGTATAACAATCAGAACATGATACAAACACATGCAGGTAAGATGCACACAAATGATAAATACGTAAACAGACGGAATCAGCTAGCCACCACCTATTGAAAAAGAAGAAAAAGCTGTTCCATGTCGGAACCGCAAGAACGGTTCCATGTCGAACCGTCTTGACAAAAGACATGGGCCGACGTTGGATTGACGCCCAAAAAAGTGGCAGGTACACTTGGTGCACCTGTGCGGATGTTCCTCGCATACACTTTATCTCCTGGTTGGAGTAATCGTGCTTGCAGTGACCCTCTGTCAGCATTCAACTTTTGTTTTAGTGGTTTTAAGAGTACCGATGATTGTAGACTAGGGCGCAGGACATCCAACGGAGTCTTGAATACTCTCCCCAATAGGAGCTCACATGGCGGCCGACCAGTTGCTTCATGTGGGGTTGACCGATAATGAAATAAGAACCTGCAAATGTGTGTTTTGAAATCGCCAGAGCCAGACTTCTTTAGTTTGTTCTTTACGGTATGTACCACTCGTTCTGCTGCACCGTTCGAGGCGGGGTGATACGGTGGTACAAGCACGCGGTGCATTGTGTTTCGAGTTAGGAACTCAAGGTACTGTGCACTGGTAAACGCAGGACCATTGTCAGAGACTATTACGTCAGGGAGGCCATGCTGAGCGAATGCAATTCTGAGGGCAGACATGATAGCTTTGCAGATGTGGATGACACAGGGAAAACTTCTATCCACTTCCAGAAAGCATCCACGATGACGAAGAACGTGTGTCCAAGAAAGGGTCCCCCAAAATCAATGTGAAGCCGCGACCAGGGTCGGTGCGGAAACGGCCATGGCATCTGTTGGACCGGCTGCGCAGCCCGTTGTTGAGCATGGCACGTAGCGCAGCTTTTCACACTGTTGGCAATGTCATGGTCTATGCCTGGCCACCAGACATGGTTCTTGGCAATCATTTTGCTTTTTTCAGTACCAGGGTGACTAGCGTGAAGTACTGGAAATACTTCGGCCTGCAGTGATTTTGGAACCACGACGCTTGATCCCCATAGTAAGCAGCCTTCATGGAGACTGAGTGCTGGGCTTCATGTGTTGAAAGGGTTCCACTCAGGCCAAGCTGGGAGGCTCTCTCCTTTCAATACAGAATGCACAACGTGACCCAGAACTGGATCGTTCTTGGTGGCTCGTGCCACCACAGCAGGTGAAAGAAGTCGTGGATAGGCCTCCTACAACATGAAAACCTCGGCAGGGTCAGGCAGTGCACTGCTCTCGTTCGGTAGTGGCAGTCTGCTAAGAGCATCAGCATGGCCAAGTTCTCTTCCAGCCTTGTATACAAGTGCGTACTTGTACGCGGATAGCTTGAGGGCTCACCTGACCAATCTTGGTGATGCTTGCACAGGGACAAGGACAGGCACCCAGCAGTCCGAGAAGTGGCTTGTGGTCAGTGTATACTTCAAATGGTATGCCCCACAAGTACTGGTGGAACTGATCTACACCAAACACGAGTGCCAGGGCCTCCCTGTCAAGTTGGCTGTAGTTTTATTCTGCTTTTCACAAGCTCCGTGAGGCCAAAACAATGGGATGTTCTCGGCCATCAGCATCTTTGTGAGCCAAAACTGCACCTATGCCATAAGGTGACGCGTCACAGCTGAGACATACAGGCCTGTCAGGGCGGAAATGCACGAGAATTGGAGCTGAGGTCACCAGGTGCTTGCAGGCTGTGAATGCATCTTGCTGATCCTGCCCCCACTCCCATTTCTTTCCATCACAAAGAGAGTGCAGGGGAGAAAGAAGTGCAGAAAGATTAGGCAAAAACGCCGATAGAAATTGACAAGTCCCAAGAAACTCTGAAGTTCTTTGACGTCTTTTGCCACAAGAGCATGCAGAATGGCAGCCACCTTGTCGACGTTCGCGGAAAGGCCTTCCATGCTGATGATGTGCCCAAGATACTCCACTTGTGGTACGAAGAAATGACACTTCTCGAGTTTCACTTTGAGGCCAGATTCTTGAAGCTTGCGAAGCACAGCACGAAGGTTGTTGAAATGCTCAGCATCATTAGCATCTGTGACAAGAATGTCGTCGAAATAGACGGCCACGTGTGGCAGCCCTCTCAGCAAGTTCTCCATATCACGTTGAAATATAGCAGGAGCTGACGACACTCCAAAGGGCAAGCGGGTGTACTGAAACAACCCCATGTGTATCGAAATTGTGACATTCTCTGGAGGCCTCATCAAGCACTACTTGCTGATACGCGTTGCGCAAATCCAAGTTGGTGAATTTCTCACCTCCTGCAAGGACAGTCCACAGGTCCTCAATCCTTGGAATTGGATATTAGTCCGCTGTCGCTACTGGGTTGATGGTGACACTAAAATCTCCACAGATTCTGATGCACCCATCCCTTTTACCAGAGCAACATTAGGTGCAGCCCACCTTGATGTTTTCACAAGGATGGAATCTCTCCTTAATCGTTGTATTTCTTGTGTGACTCCACTGTCAAGTCATATGGCAGAAGGCGAGGCTTGAAGAACCGGCGTGGGGCATCAGAAGGAACATGTAATAATGCTTTAGCACCTTTGAACGTACCAAGACCTTCTTCGAACACCTCTGCAAAGTCTTGAACTATTAGTTTGATGTCAGAAAGTGCATGTATACTTACTTCAACATTGAAGAGGCCGATGCCTAGCTAGCGCATCCAGTTGCGTCCTAGCAGAATAGGCGAACTGTCCCAGGTCAGAAAAATGGGTAGATCCGCCTCCTTGCCATGAAACTTCACAAGGACATCAGCCTTGCCTTCAACTTTTTTCAGTTCCGCGGAATAGCTTCGCAGAAACATTTGCGACGGCTGCACATTAACCGAAGGCAGAAACTGTAGAAGTCGCGACTTTGAAATGAAGGAGACGCTTGCCCCCGTGTCCACTTCGATGCGGAGCGGCTTGCCGCAAACGTCAACGGTGACGGTGAATGGCGGAGGCGGTTCGGCGTAGTTAATTTGCCGCATGTCGTAGACTTTTGAAGGCGAAGCTGTAGCGTTATCTTCATCTTTTACAGTGTGCACGCGAAGGTGGTTGCTTGACGACTGCAAACTTCGTGCAGTGGACGAACGCTGCTCGTGAGGACTGCTGCTTCGGGCTTGGCTGCCCTTTCGTTTCGTGTTGCAAACTTTCGCCACATGACCCCGTTTGTGGCAGTAACTGCAGACGGTCTTCACACGCTTGCATTCGGATGCAAGGTGTTCACCCCAGAAGCGATAGCACGTGACGGCTACGGAGCCTGACGAGACGCGGAGGGTCGAAAAGGTGCCGTTGGGATTAGCTTGTGCAATCTCCCCGGCATCCTTTTTTGCTGCTTCGATTGCTAGGGCTGTCTGCACGGCATCCTGGAAAGTGAGGTCCACTTTTTCCAGTAATCTTGTTTGAATGTCTGCGTTGTTCACACCACACAAAATACGGTCGCGTATCATGTTTTCTAGTTCGGCACCGAAGTTGCAATGCTCAGAGAGGCTTTTCAGCACTGCAATGAACCCGCTGATAGATTCGCCTTCCGCTCGAACTCGAGAGTTGAAACGGAAACGCTGTACGACTGCAGACGGCTTCGGGCAATAGTAGTTTCCATGAATCAAAAGAATCTGTTCGAGGGTTTTGTCACTCGGCTTGTCGGGTTTTACCAAAGTGCGAATAAAGCATACGTCTTCTGCCCACAACAACTGATAAATACGGACGTTTGCTTGTTTTCGGCGATATTGTTGGCCACGAAAAATGCTTCGAGTTGGTCCACATAGCAGGGCCAGTCGTTTCCTCCCCCCTCGAATGGCTCGAGACTGCCGAACTTTGGCATGTTGAACGGGTGGACGGGGAACGCAGACGCACTTGAAGCTGCCGTGCAGGAAGGCCGACTCACTTGAAACTGTTCACCTCGTCGCCAGTTGATACATTTGCGTATGGATCATTGAATGTGAACCATGTTGGCCCACGAAGTACAGCCACCGAATAAACAGGCCAAGCACGCCTAGTAGCTGGCCCGCTAAGGGCAGCCACTGAAGAAGCAGGCCAAGCATGCCTAGTCTTGCTGAACTTACATGTTTATTGCGACTGAACCAGAACGCCGACTACCGCGGCCACTTATCACTTGCCCGCTAGGCATAGCGGGGAAGCAACACAAAAGGGCACTGCGGTGGGGCGCTGCATTCCGGCAACTTAAAAATTGTATCAGTGACTTCGGTAAATCATCGAATGCAGAGCGGTAAAAACCGCCTCTGGAGGCGTGCTGCGCAGCAAACAGACAATAAAAATAAAATTCACCGACGATTACGATACTCCCTAAGGCGAAGTTTGAGCGCAGCTGTTTAGGTGTTTTGAATTGGCGAAGTACTGTGGCAACGAATTTTATACTGACCAACAGGGTCCTCTCGGCGGCGGCGCTAGCCTCTGCTCGGGCAGATAATTTAGCAGCTGTGGCAAATGCGCTTCTACCGGCTGCGTCGCTCATTGTTCAGAAAAAACTGGCTGACACTATTTAGTATTGTGATTATATTGTAACATGGTAGTAACAGTGCAGAACGACAGAGTCGAAACGGTGAGGTACAAATGTAACTCGTTATTGGGCCAACTTGTGCCCAGCAAAACAATTAACACTCAAGCACAACGATAGCGGCGAGCAGAATCGGCGATCGTCGGAAATTTGATCTGCGGTTCATGCGCGTCGGCTTTTATGCATGACTCGCCGAATGTTCCAGTGTAATCGCTGGTGCCCGCGTGGCTTCCAGAAAGTACTACACAATTCGTGTCGCGCATACAATCAGATTACGAAAAGCTTTGGTGACAACAGCCAACACATAAAACAGTCGATAACTTTGAAGAAATTTCTGATATATGCAGACGCGTCGTGCATCGTGGTATGACATTTCTCATTTGTTAGGCGGGAAAAAGCAGTGGCCGAATAAAATATAAAGTGAACAGACGACGCATGGCACTCTGGCGCCATCTCGTAGCGATCGTCGCAGAACACGTCCTGCTCAGCGCTACGCTTTTCTTCTCGCGCTTTCGCCATACTCTCCTCCTGCGCGCTCTATTGCCATCGACGCCTTTCATTCCCCGTTGCACTCCACGTTGCTCTTTCGTACTTCACTGTTGTGCTCGTTCGCTCGGTTACGCCGACGCTCGCTGCGGGAACGGGCGCCTAGGAGCTGCGCTCTAAAGGCCGTCCCGCATTCAGCGTTTTGCCGGCGTTTTCTGGCGATTGGTCACCCGGCGTCGCTCAGTGTCGACGCTGAGGGAGGCGCCAAGCCGAAACGTCGTGCTTAAGACACACCAGAAATCTCGCCGCCGGCGCCGCCGCCAAAGTGGCTCGATTGAGCGCCGACCAATCAGCGTCTGACCGCGGCCGCGCTGCTGGCAACTTTGCAAGCGACTTCCTCAGCAACCAGTTCGCGTGCGCGTCACCATGGGGCGCCACTGTCTCGTCGGAGAGGCGGCGCTGTCTGAGAAAGCAGCTGCTCGTACTGTCGTGCGCGCTGCCTTGAATATATTTTTTTGTGTGTGGTTCGTAGAACATTAAGTAAGGCATAAAAACCTTAGGCAGGAATATTTCTCATAGTACAATTGAATGATTTTGCACTGCTTCTAGTTAGGTCTGTATGGTCAGATTGTGCGACTGCACGTTAAAGAACCCTTTGTGGTCAAAATTAATCCGGAGCCCTCCACTACGGCGTGCCTCATAATCAGAACTGGTTTTGGCACGTAAAACACAGAAAGAAGAAAAATAATGTGCGGGGCTGGGCTGGCGCTGTTTGCGTGCGTCTCATGTGGCTTGGTGACCTCTTCGGCGCCGTAGATGCAACAGCGCCGAGAGACGCAACGGCAGGAGACGCCGGTAAAACGCTGAATGTGGGGCGGGCTTAAACGTAAAAAAAGCTAGCCAGCCCTGAATTCCGTGTGCCGACTGTTCTACACAATTAATCATTTGCAACACAGCCCACTGAACTGGTAACACATGCTGTCTTTCGTGCCTTAACCATCCCATTCTAATCACCAGAAACAAAAACAAAATAAGGAAAACTTTATCAATTAACACTAGTTCAAACGAAGAACCCCATCGGCTCTGAATAGGATGCTTTAAAACTGTTTCAGAAGGGTAGAAATTCGGTCTCTTTTGAGCGACATACGTTGAGTCCACTGCGAAAAACAAGTATATCGTCTTGTGCTAACTTGTGTTGTACGCTCCGTTTTGCCTTGTTTTTCGCGCTTCACTTGCAGTATCTCTTACACTATACTCCACCACGCGATTCTATTCGCAGTAAAGAAAAAAATTTGCTTTAACAGCTTATTTTCTGTACTCAGAAAGCGGTTTTAACAGGACTCAATAAAAAAAGCATATGAGAATTATAAGACCTCTTCTTGTGCAGTTGAAGTTGGGGCTTAAAACCGCACAAGGGCCGCCCCTGCAAGCAACACTGCTTCTTGTCGTCTTCTGCCATCTTGCGGAAAACACGAATTGCCTGAAATCTTACTGCACCTAAAAAACCTCGCGGCACAATGTATAACTGACATAACTATGCATAAATTAAGCTCCATTTGACATCTACGTAATATGAAGCATGCTTGGTTTGCTAGAGTTTGGATGCTATGAATCATATAAATATTCGGCAGCCAATGGTTACCGCTCTATTGATGTATGTATCCGGTCTGGCTCTCTATACAGTATATACATACATATGTGACGCGAGCAGGAGGTTCCGGGTGGAGACAAACATGGTCGCCCGAACACCGATTTTATTCATCTCCGCCGATTTTATTCGTTTCCCCTCCCTTCCAGACGCCGTCTATCCGTCCACCATTCCATATTCCCCTTCTCCCCAAGATATCACGCACGATAACTTGAGAGGGACCAAGAAAAGATGACAAATGAAAATACGAGAAGGTGCAGTTACTAGAATGCTAAACCTATAAACTCATTACAACTTCAGGAAAAAGTGCGGCAGTCCGGTGACTTCCAGCATAGCTCAGGTGGCCGAGGCTGGCTGTTGCGCTCAGGACAAAATCCCGATGATGGAAAGCTTGGAAACCTTGCAGGAGCGGGAACTCACGTGTTGTAGCGGTCGGTTTGCCAGTCGTGATCTGTAGACACGCGGTGTCTCCTGTGTGAATATTTGGTTCACTAAGTAGTCCAGGCCGGTCAAAAGTGACGATCAAAAGTAAACAAAATTATCTCGGCGTCATTTTCGATAGCAAACTTACATTTATTCCACACATCAAGAATTTAAAACTAAAATGCCTAAAATCGATGAACGTCATAAAGATCCTTACTCATTATTCCTGGGGAACTGACACGCAATGTCTGCTATCACTCTTCAATAGTCTTGTGCGGTCCCAGATGGACTATTACAGCATAGTATTTCAGTCAGCATCTAAATCAACGTTCAAGATGTTTGACCCCAATACCATTTAGGCATTGGGCTACACTGTAAATAAATAAAAAATGTCACAGTTTCGCCCTAAGGGCGAAGCAATGAATGCGATAGCAACACAGCAATGGCATACGAAGTAAGGTGAGCGGCTTTGGTAGCAATATGAATTGTAGTAAACATGAGCTGATTAAGTAAGCAGGTGTGCTGCGGCGTAAGTAGACCGACATCAAGAGTGACTCGATGACCACGAGAAGGCGCGTGTGAAACGGTGGTGTTGATGAGAAGCGCTTCCCGTGGGCAGCGCGTGCGAAGGGACACACCTGTAGCGCTGCACTGCACTGCCCGGTGTAGCGCTACAGGTGTAGCGTGCGTTGGAAAATGTGGTCCGACTATTACTAATAGTGAATTCCACTGGCGGATCTGGAGCAGTGTGCCGAATCCACGACGGAGCAAGAAAATCCGCCGCGGAGCGACCCGATCCCGATCAACCAGTGAAAAATAAACACGCTCCGGCAGGGATTGCAGCGGAAGTTGTCGCACGCATCCGGTTACCCATGTTGCCAATCTCGCATTAGACCACGTTGGGGGTTCTAGGCACAGCGGCAACTACACTTCGCGTCTTCTTCGACGTAGCCGACGATTTTGGGGCGTTTGTGCGGAGGCTCTGCAAACATTTCATTAAATAAAATTTCGTACAGTACGTACGACTCATCCTCATCGCTGCTGCTGCTTTCTGAAGAGGAACTGTGCGAACTGTCGCTGTCGCTCAAAGCAACGAGCAATCCGGCAGGGTCGAACGACGCCATTTCAGAACTGTAAACAACGCCACAGGGTTACCAGACAGCGCTTGAAAAAGCGCTGCAAGCAACCGACGTACCCGATTGTTCCGGAAGTGACGGCGCCTAGTCGCTGGAGTTCCGGCGAAATCCGGCTCTATAAGACGGATCAACGCGGAGCGCTCCGTCGCGGAGCAAGTTGCCCCAAATCGCCCAGTGGAACATGCGATCTTGCTCTGGATCCGCCAGTGGAATTCAAATTCTCGGCCGCGGAGCAAAAACACTTGCTCCAGATCCGCCAGTGGAGTTTACTATAACTGAATTGAACAAGCGTGGTGTGAGCGCTCACAAACAAACATGAATATATCACACTGAATGACTGCAGACAACGACTGTCAAAACGCTGGCAGCAAGCCCATACGCTGCAGCGGGCGGGGGTACGTGCGGTCTATCGCTTGAACAGAAACTGAGCGGCGAATGCACAGTGCATAAAGGTCAGAGCCGTGTGGAGATAAGAGACGGTGCGGGCGAGCGACGAGCGCGGTTGTTAGCAGAGAAGTGCGCCCCCCCCCCCCCCCGCTCCCTCCGGTGCTGGCACGGCCGGACTCGACTCCGCCCCCCGCGCTCCCTTACGGCCTTTGCAATGATGGATGCTGCCGCCTGCCGCCGCAACTCTGTGGTGGCGCTGTTAGCTCACCGCTGCTAGGGTGCCTCGATGCCAGCGACCACCGTTCAGGGTGGACACAACCCCGCTGGCGCCGCCATATTTAATCACACGAGCTCAGACTCGGCTACGCTTGGGTTCATAAATAGTGTTACTCGCGGCGCACTTCCAAGTGCTTTACCTTGATGAGAATGTTTTTTATCTGTTTCGCATCTGCACGTCTTTATAACGAATAGCCGTTAACTCGTCGAAGGTCAGAGACGTAAATGTATACGGCGCCGGGAACATGCCCCAAGTTGCCTAATTCAATCCCATTTAATATGCCGTGTGTATGTTTGAAATACGCACTATTTTTTTGCGCTTCGATGCTTGGTATATAAGGTTTGTGACCCCCTGTGTGTGGAATTTTTTCTTTTTCACTGTTGGATTTTGGTTTACACGTCACGCCGCCTTTACCGTAGCCAGCCACTCGCGCACGGCGGTTAGCTTCCCTTGCGTTGCGCGTGCTCTTCGCGTTCGTTGCAATTATTTGACGATATCTACGCGCAATTTAGCTTTTTTTGCCCACGAAACTCGACTCCGCCCACACTATATAGTGTGGGCACACTATATCGATATAGTGTGCTGACAGGATTATGCTGGTGTAAAAATAACTGCGATGTGAACATAAGGTTTAGTTAGTGCTGTAGAGAAAAATGTAACGCAACTTCTCTGTGTCAATCTTGCGTAGTACACACAAGAAACCAAACGACGCACAAAATACATTTACTTAGTAATGTCTAGTACAGTCAATCATGAAAGAGATATGTACATGAAAACTTATATGTATTGTGTGGCGCCGGAAGGTTATGTTGAAAGACGAGATAAAAAAACATTCGCAAGGTAGGCTCGACATACACAATTCGGGATAGGGAGAGTTTTTTTTTAAATTTATTCATTACATGGGGGGGATTTCAAGTGAGTACATCAACCTTATTACACACAATATAAATCGAAAACAAGAATACAAACACGAAAATGCAACCGCGGGTAATATTAATCAAGATATCCAGCCAGAATACATCAGCTACCATCGAATACGTTGCATCAGCCAAACACATCGATGGCGAGTACAGAACATTTTATAAATAGCCATTAGAACACTGATAACTACATTGAAGAAAAATAAACAACACTGCACACATATCGCGTACAAAAACCGTAAATGAAACTAAGACAGTCAAATCAGATTAGCAATGTTTTTCACTTCGAAAATATAGTCCATGGTGATGTAGGGCTGTTGACTTGAACAGACGGCGCCCATCCTGTCGATTTCCCTCGTACTGGTCCTCTTCAAACTGTTTCTAAGTACAAGTAAAACAACAAAAGTTATTATTGATATGAAAAGTTGCCTTGTAAATACAGAGAACCCACTACAGTGCTTAAAAATAAATTTTCGCAGAAGTAATGCTGTATTACCTCGCTTCACACGTTTCGAAGAAATGCACAGGCTACAATAGACACGATGCCAGAAAGCGCCGAAACATTTTGGTCCCATGATGCCCCTTAACTCTACTACACCTGATCATACCGTGCCCAGGCATTTAAAGACCCTCACAGTACCCACTACGATCGGGAATGAGCACGAATGACCATCGGCTTACGAGCACCACGCTACAAATATATTCGTCTAAAAAATCAGCTATATAACGTAACAACATGAGATCCGCAAGATATCTGCTGAGAATAGAGAAAATCACAATGCTTCGCTTGCCACGTACACAACAGCCGCTCTCCCCAGAAGAAGCACTGCGTTCTTTAGTCCCAAATAACCAGTAGCGAAAAAAGAAACTAAGGGAAAAAAAAAGAAACAAGAGACACACGATGTGTGCTTCCCGTGAAAAAGTAAAATAGGTGGTTTACATGACGATTTGTAGCTAATGTAAGACTATTTCGCGGCGAAGCATTTTTGTCAGTCCTTAAAATAAGGGTACTACTCGCATAGACTGCGCCGATCAAAACGCCAAAAGCCTATGCGACGCGCGCTCGCAGACCATAGGCTACTCAGACAGCATCGGTGCAGTGCTTAGTTCGTGAGCGAACGTAGGTACGTGAGTGAGGATCAGAGAATACTTTCTTATTTAAATGAAAAACACGGTGCGATAGTCTAAACTTTCTTGACACTTACCTCGCAAATGTAGGAGCTATCCGTTGCCTTACAGTGATACCGCTTTACTTGGGCTTCCCATCTCTTCCTTCGCTCTGGGTCCCGGGGGAAGCGTAAACAACGAAGCCCTTTACGCGTCGATCCGGTGCACTTGGGAACACAACAACCCGTCATGTCGACTCGATGCACTTGACAAACTTCTCATTCATGCAGCTGAACACTGTCCAGCAAGTAGAAGCGTCAGCGAAGTATCCGCGCGCACTGTCTCGAACTAAGCACCGGCACCAAGGAATCGCAACCGCTCGCTGTGACTCAAGATGGCGTCGCAGCGAGAAAGCGGCAGCGCGGGGGTGGTCAAAGGTTGGCACCACCCTGAACGGCGGAGCTGGCATCGAGGCACCCTAACCGCTGCTTAACCGCTGGCGCCCCCGCAAAGCGCGTTCACAGATGCGCTCCGGCAGGATGCATATAAGCAAGATCTGTGTAATTCCGGCTGCCAGACGCAGGTTATCTCGAATTTTAAAGCCTAATCTTTATTTTCAGTGTCGGTAGTCAACACCATAGCCTCATACGATGTGGATGAAACGGCTTACAGCCTCTGCTTGAAGCCGCAAGCCTGTAGCAGACGACGATGTCAAGATTGAAGGGGAAGCTTAAGCCAACACCCACAATTATTGAATACACATGTCGTTACTTAGGGGAAATGATTATCTCAGTACACGCACTTCAATTTATTAGAAAGGTACAGATACTTCGAGGCTACAACACAAATAAAAATTTTACAGGTGCAAACTATTTATTTCCTGATCAATACAGTGCACTCTTGTACATTTTGGTGCCAACAACCTTCAGATCATGTACATTAAAGCCTAAAATATTTTCTGGATGGCTTATGCACGTAAGGAACTGGTTTTTCATTTTTTTCCGTTACCATCTTTGTGTGATTTACTAGAAGCAGTCTGACAAATTTGCCAGCAATCACATTAGCTGTGCGCCTTGTGTGACCATTGCCAACATCTTCTGGGCAGTTCAAGATGGGCGATTGTTCAAGGTAGGGTGCAACGAGAAGTTGCCGCACTTCATGCACTTTTGTTCGCGGAAGGTGCTTCGCAGCCGCTTCAAAGAAAGCCACAATGCTGTCCAAAAGTGCCAAGAACATGCGATTCGGGTAATGGAGTCCACTTTTGTTCTGTTCGTGCAATAGAGTGTACAAAGGAGCCCATTGGTTAGTCGTCGTCACCATCATCACACATGCATCACAGCCAAACTCACTAATGAGTTTTACCAGGTACCCCCCAACATACACCAGACCGGAGTATGTCACAGAGGGGGATGGATCCAAAAAGTGTCCTTTCAGGTTCTCCAGCTGTGCAATTACCTCCTGTGGTACAGCTGTAGCAAGCTCTTCAGCATGAGCATCTGTCGCCTGCCTTTGCTTTAGAGGGATGGCCTTGCCTTTGACAATGTTATCAAGGGCAATTGTGACAGCCCTTGCATCAAGCACATCGTTACCCCCCCACATGGACCTGAGCCGTCAACTGGGTCACTGTTAAAGTTCCTTGTCAGGACATATTTCATTCCCCTCCTTAAGAGGAACCTTGTTGTCTCCACTGTTGCCTTCGTGGTGAACAGCAAGGCGCGGTACGTTTCACCTGTGAATTCACCCTTTCCTGATGCAATTGACTCCTCTTGAATATTCCTCACGTAACAGGTAAAATCATTTTCCAGCCATAGTATTCTGTGGTCGTTTTCGTCAGAGATCGGCTTCTTGTTGTCACTCCCACTGTACACCGTGTCATGGACGTCGAACCATTTCTTCATCATCTTCATGAACAATATTGTTGGGCTCACTCCTCTGAAACTGTAAAGAGCTGGGTCGCCTCACCGGTTCTCCTGGAGATGACACAACGCTGCAATCACTTGCGGGGAGAATATCTGAACTGCGCGGAGCACGTTCATTTTTTCTAAGTTCGACGGGTAAACGTGCTTCCTGGTCAAGTTTCTTGCCAGTTTGATGGTTTGTCTTTTTGAAATTCATAAAGTTTCTGTACGAACTTCCCAGTAATGACCTCTGTGCCGTCTGTAAGTTCACGTTCCAGGAACTGGCTGCGTATGTTTTTGAGGATATGACAAGGGTCAAAACTCAGGAACATGACTCTATCTGAATCGTGAGGATGGGGGAATACTGAAGACAAACATCCACTTCCCATGTGTTTAAACATAGTGACAGGTATACATGTTTATCTTTCGCCGATGGCCGCTTTCCACCGGCTAACAAATGTTAAACGTAATCGCTCGGCGCAGGACGCGCCTGTATCGGAAGTTTCTAGAACGTTATCGATGCTTCTGTCCGTTGTTGCCAGTTTTCACCGACGCTTATGTTCTGATTGTATGAGCGACGCGAATTGTCTAGAACTTTCTGGAAGACACGCGCGTACCAGGGATTATTCTGGAACCTTCGATGACTCAGGTATAAAAGCCGACGCGTTTTGCCGCTGATCAGATTTCTGACGATCGCCGACTGTGTTCGCCGCTATCGTTGTGCTTTGAGTGTAGCTTGCTTTTGTGGGCACAGGTTCGCCCAATAAACAACCAGTTTCGTCATACGCAGTTTTGCGACTGTTTTATTTACCGTCACTACTACGTGACAATTGTGACATTTGCTGAGTAATTATCTGTAACGATTCTGACAATTACGAATCCGCAGGACTCCACAGCAGAGATTACCTCCTTGGTCCAGGCAAACAGGTCTCTCCCACTCAGCTGTTTCGTAAAGTAGTAGGCACATGGTACCCTGTATGAATTCGCCACACCATGCAGAACAAAGCACAGTACTCTATTTGCAAGAGTCTCTGCCGAGCTGCTTGCCGCACTGTTGCTGGGTTTGTCTTTGAGACCAAAAACTGTGTCGGCCTTTCTGTCATACACACATTTTGGCTTAATGGCAGCCTCGTCTACGATCAACGACGCCATGTGCTGTTTGCTGCTGAGCATCGAGGCCTCAAAGATCAGCCTCTCCTTCATGGCAGGACTCATACCTGAAGACGTTGGGCTTGGGCCCACGTACCTCTGAAGCGTGCACTTCGCCGGCAGTGTCAAGAGGTCAGATTTTCGGCCGTGATCATAACCTTTTGGCGAAAGGAAGCGCCAAATCAAACACTCTCTGACAACTTCTTCAGAATAACACGGTCGTTTACTGCCATAGACTTCAATCTGGTGACGGAGAAAAACAGCCTTTTTCTCACCTTTCTGGGAATCGGCAACGATCTTTTTGACGGCAATATAGTGTTTGTCGTCGTTGTAATCGTTCATGTTTTCTTTGTCTACGGCAAGCTTTGTCAGGAGCCCCGCGCACTTCGAGCGCTGGCAGGCAACTTGAGCCCGAAACCTTTTCATAATGACAAGATAGTAACTAGATCGGTGAGCGTTGTTACTGTTGGTTTGTGTTGAAGCACTTTGTCTCTGCTCGGTTACCTCCTCCCTGGCACCAAAATCTTCATGAACAGGCAACAGCGACTCTGCTTTTCGCTTTGATGAATTTCTAGGAGCTGGGGGGTCACGATATGCAGGGTCCTTACGCGGTCTCTTTGCAGCTGGCACCATGTAGGACGGATAGAGTTCGAAGACGGTCGGTACAGCTCCCACAAGCAACTTCCGTATTCGGCATCCGGGAACATAATCACTCTCATTGAAGTGTTTGCTACACACTACAGTTGATGCAGACTTGTCGTTGATGACGAGATTTTCACGAGAAATGTTTTTTCGCCACTTAGAACACAGTTCCGCATCGCTAGGAAATTGGTGAAAGGAAACACCCGGCGTCTTCCCCTGTTGGGATTTGCAAACTGGCACACAACAGTACACCATGGCTCCAGTGATCGCGTTTGAGGCAGAAGGAAGAAACGACGCTTTCACGCTTGCAATGATCCCACAGAGAAAGCTCACACATTCAGTTGCAAAAGCTGGCACACAGTAGGTAGCACACGAGTGTTCGGCGATATAGGTATGCTGCTTCAGACGCCGCCGTCAAGCACAGAAGTGGTGAGGTAATTGCGCCCACAAAAGCAGACCAAGGTTGCCGGGAGCAAGTCCACATTCATGTCGTGGGCATCAGCGGGCAAGTCTGATGGACGTTGTGCGCACAAGAATCTCACCAGTCGGGACAGCAGCATCAAACATAGAACCAACTTGACAGCAGCTACCGAAGAAAATGGCAGCAGCAAAACCAAGCCCACGCGACCCTTCGCTCCCGCGAACACGGTGAGGTGGTAGCGACCTCTTGCGGCGAGCCATCGTGCTACTGGTCAGAAAAAATTCCATTGACTCCCGTCACGTTGCAAAGGCCGTAAGGGAGCGCGGAGGAGAGGAGAGTCGAGTCCGGCCGTGGTGCTGGCTTCCCGCTTCCTTGCTTGCGCGTGGGAGAGATAAGAGACGGTGCGGGCGAGCGACGAGCGCGGTTGTTGGCAGAGTGAACTGCCCCCCCCCCCCCCCCGCTCCCTCCGGCACTGGCTTCCCGCTTCCTTGCTTGCGCGTGGGAGATTGAGTGCGTTCGCTCTCCGTGATAGCGCGCGTCCCCGCACGCTTCCGCTCGGGCATACGGCGCGCGGCGAAGATTTTATCTATACAGAACCTCACGGCGACGGCGACGGCGCGTCCTTTTGACGGCAATCTCCTCGTCAATTTTGACAAGCTGCGGGCGTCATATGGAGATAACGCTAATATCGCCGTCAACAGAAGTGGAGAGAGCGGCGAAACAAACGAACAAGAAAGCAAGTGCGCTTCGATTGGCGACCGTGTGGGTTCCGTCGCGGTACGTCATACAATAAGTGTCTTTGGCGGTCGGCGCGGCGTCTCTCTGTCTAAGTGGCCTCGCCTGCCCCGCCGTTCCTTCTTTTACTCGCCTTGAATTGCGCGCTTGCTCTTTTCCTATTGGACTACCGCGTTCACGTGACGCCAGGCGCTCTTGATATCTTTCTTAGTTCTCGGAAGAAAAGCGCGCGCTTGCGTTGCATCCGTCTGCGCACGCCGTGTGCAATGTCGCGATTGTGAAGACAACTCAAGAAACGGAGGCCTTCGAGAGGGCACCCGCTGTCAGTGATGAGCGCCAGTACAAAATGCTGTCGGAAATGCTTGAATAACAGATGACGTTTGATGTGCACTCCGGGTAAGGAGGCGAGAACATATACTTCGGGTGCGTTGAAGCGACTGCAGAAATTTCAGTTTACTGCCATCGACCCGCGCAGGCGAGATGCACAAATGGTGTTGCGTGTTAACTGAACGTAAATATGGTTGGCGGACCATCTTGTATATTGTGAGGGATACGGGAAGCTCCTATATTCTACGAGCTTTTCACCGCTTACTCATCCCGCCGATGCCACGTCTTTTGTGCTGTTCTTTGTCACTGTGATAGCATATTTTGTTTCTCTGAGCCAATAAACGTGCCACAGTTTCACAGATGACAATTCCATTTTACTAATCATTACGAACTCGCTCTGTACAAGGTTATAGACGCCGCGAGTGTAACAAAAAAATTGCAGCTAATCTCCGTTGATATATCAAACGTGAATAAATAGAAATGATGCCCGCACCATTCTACAAGCTTTTCTTTTCAAGTGGTTTCAGAAGAGATTCAGACATTTAACGAAAGTGTAGCTCTGTAAAAACAAAGTACCTCGTCCTCTTACGTGAAGGTACCGCAACATAGTATTGCCGGTGCAAAGCTTTTATTCTAAGAGCGACTGCACAGACAAAACAGCTAGGAAGCATCAAGCACGATATGTGATACGTAGCGTGACCGCTAAAGTGTACCAAGTGTAGAAGTGTCCTGTTTAGGTAGCTGCGAGGACCATGGGAGTTCATAGGAAAGCGCCACATACATGCGCGCGCGTGGTACTGATGCGTTGACAGTTGAACGAAACCAAGGCGCAGCGTCGCCTGTGACGAACGCTTAAACAAACATTAATGCCAAAGCGCCCAATGAAATAGGCGAATTCACGACGGCGACGAGTACTGCTGGTGCCGACGGTTGTGCTCGGCCAGCTACGCGCTTCCGCGGCGTACAATATATCCGAGTGCTACTCGTCGTGGCGCTGCCTGTATGTTTACGAGGGGCCGCCGCGTTTCGGCGCTGGCCACCGTAACAAAACAAGGAGAGAACGGACGAGTGAGTGAGTGAAACAACTTTATTGTCGATCCGGCATAAAGGGGGGAAGGGGTAGGGGAATTAAAGCGAGACACTAGCGTGCTCGAACGTCCCCGGAGCAGCAACCTACTCGCGTCAAACCCGTGGGGGCGCCGCTTTCGGCCGCTGGCGTTCCAGGATGCTAAGCACGTGCTGGACCACGTCTCTTTGGTTGCCTGGCTCTCGGCTGATGATCTTGCTGCTGATGGCAGTTGGCATTGCTTCTTGGTCGCCCGGCGGTGGCGCACAGTCCCAGAGGAGGTGTCTCTGGGTGGCGCGCGCCTTGTTGCAGTGTTGGCATATATCCGTGGTGTATACCTCCAGGCACACGTGCTTTGCCCATACGGGGGTCCATATGGCTTGTACTTGCAACTGCCGTAGTGTGGCTGCTTCGCTGCGTTGTAGGTCTCGGTGAGGTGGTGGGTAGAGGCGCCTGCTCGTTCTGTACCACTGCAGAACGTCGCCGTAGGTTGTGAAGGAATACTCTTCGTCTTCGGCATCGGGTCGTTGCGGCTCCGAGGAATGCGTTGACGGAGACCCGCGGCTAGTTAGCGCGTGTGCCTCCGTATCTGCCTCCTCGTTGCGGTTCGGGCCCGCGTCCAGCTCCCCGGCGTGCGCAGGGAACCACTTGACGGTAACGTTGGTTTCCGGTCTTGCTATCGTTGAACATACTCTTGCAGTGGTTCCATGGACGTTGTTTGTAGCAAAGTTGACTATTGCCGGCTTCGAGTCGCTGAGGACCGTGCGGCAATCAGGGATCGCTAGTGCCAGTGCGATTGCAAACTCCTCGGCTTGCGTGGGCGACTTGCACCGTATGCTTCCCGACGTTGTGAGTACTCCAGTGTCTGCAGCGATGACTGCTGCTGCGTACGTGTTTGGCCGGTGGGGATACTTCGCCACGTCCACGTAGTACGCGCGCGGATCGATGGCGTGACCCTTTGTGAGGACCGTGGCTCTCGCCATTCTTCTTTCTTGGTGTACTTGCGGATGCATTTGCTTCGGTAAGGGTGGTACCCTCAGTCTTTGGATAACGTCCCGGGGTAGCTGCTTTGCTACCTCCGGGGTCGTCGCTGGCGCGTTGATTCCGATGCGTTGTAGTATGGTTCTTCCCGTCCTGGTCTGGGACAGGCGGTGATACTGCGCCGTTCGCTGGGCTTCTGCGATTTCTTTAAGCGTGTTGTGAACGCCCAACGCGAGCATGCGTTCCGTGTTGGTGTGGGGGTATAGGCCCAAGGCCGTCTTGTACGCCTTTCTGATCATTGCGTCAATCTTCATGTTCTCCGCCACTTTCCAATTGTGGAACGACGCAACGTAAGAGATGTGGCTGACTGCAAACGACTGGGTGAGTAGTAGTAGACTGTCTTCTCTCATGCCCTGGTACCGCGTGGCCACCTTCTTGAGTAAGCGGGTGGCCAGCGAGAGCTTTGCGTGGAGCTTCTGTATCGTCACGTTGTTGCGGTTCAGGTCCTGGAGGTGCAGCCCCAAAACTCTGAGCGTCTGCACGTGCGGTATCGGCGTTCCGTCTTGGGTTACCACGTTGATGTGCTGCGTTATCGGGCGTCGCGCACTTTGCGGTGAGATCACTACCAGTTCCGACTTGGTTGGTGAGCATTTGAGTCCGGTGGGTCGTAGGTGTTCTTCTACGGCGACGACGGCTTCTTGGAGGGCTGCCTCGATCTGGCTGTCGCTTCCTCCCGTTGACCACAGCGTGATGTCGTCCGCGTAGATCGTGTACTTGATGTTTCTAACATGTTCCAATCTTCTTGCAACGCCTATCATGACGAGGTTGAACAACAGAGGGGAGATCACCGAGCCCTGTGGGGTCCCCTTGCTCCCCAGCTGCTTGAGCGGTAGTTGTAGTTCTCCTGCCACAAGCCGCGTGGTGCGGTTGGTCAGGAAGTCTTTGATGGAAGCGAACGTCCTCTCCCCCATGTTGAGGTGGGACACCTGCCGAAGGACGGCCGAGTGGTGTACGTTGTCGAATGCTCCCTGGAGATCCAGCCCGAGCACCGCTCTGTTATCCAACGTGGAAAACTGTCTGTCCACGATTTCGTTCTTGAGTAACAGCATGGCGTCCTGGGTACACAGTTTGGCCCGGAACCCCAGCATTGTATGTGGATATATGTTGGAGTCTTCCAAATAATGTTGCCATCTGTTGAGTAGGACGTGTTCCAGCACCTTGCCCACGCACGACGTTAGAGAGATGGGTCTCAGGTTGTCTATGCTGGGTGGTTTGCCCGGTTTGGGGATCAGGACCGTTTTCGCGGTCTTCCATTGTTGTGGTAGCTTGCCCGTCCGCCAGCACTGGTTGTAGTACTTGGTGAGGGCTTCGATTGCCGTGTCGTTCAAGTTCCTCAATGCCTTGTTGGTAACTTGGTCCGCTCCGGACGCCGATTTACAGTTTTTTGTTTGTAGAACCGCTCTCACTTCCCATTCTTCGATGTCGGCATCCAGTCTCTTGTTGGTAGCCCCTTCGTAGCTGGGGAGTGGGTCCGTTGGCGTTACGGGAAGATACTTGGCGTCCAGGCATAGTTGCACCTCATCCTCTCCAATTTCTTTGACGGCTTTGTGAATGGTCTTGTTCAGCATGTAATGCTGAGCTCCCTAGGTTGTCTGATCGTTGAGCAAGTGGCGTAGCAGGCGCCACGTCTTGCCTTTGTGTAGTTGACCGTCGGCTTCTTGACACACGGCGTGCCACTGCTGTCTGCAGAGGACTGCGCTGTGATGCTCGATGTCTCTGTTGAGTTGTGCTATACGTTTGCGTAGTTTTCTGTTGTGGCGTTGACGTTTCCAGCGCCGTCTCAGCGAGTTGCGGGCTTCCAT
Organism: Dermacentor silvarum; assembly: GCF_013339745.2. Taxonomy (NCBI): domain Eukaryota; kingdom Metazoa; phylum Arthropoda; class Arachnida; order Ixodida; family Ixodidae; genus Dermacentor; species Dermacentor silvarum. The sequence continues at coordinate 390,803,068 of NC_051154.1, read as the reverse complement.
GAGGTGGGCTAGTCTGCTGTCCAGCATCGTAGCCTCCGGCTCCGCTTCTACCGTCTGAGTGGCGTCTTTGGTCGTGGCGTTCAACATGTTGGTCCATGCTTCTATGTTTTCAATTGTTTCCGTAACGTTGTCTTCTAATTTCTTTCTGTACTCGTGCCAGTCGACGATTTGGTGTTGCTGTGCTCTTTGCGTGCTCTCTGCGATGGGTATTGTAATTTCGAGTATACAGTGGTCACTTCCCAACGTCTCCCCGGTGTTCCGCCACGTGACGCCACGCAGTGCCGAGGCTGTCCTTATGAAGGCGAGGTCCGGGTTTTTGTCTCGTTGCGACGATGTTCCGTTTCTCGTAGGTGCGTTGGGGTCGTTTAGCAGTTGGTAACCTGCGTCCATTGTTTCGTCGTAGAGGCTGTGGCCCTTCGCCGTCGTGTATGGATACCCCCATGCCGTATGTTGAGCGTTGAAGTCTCCACACAGTAGGGTTACGTTGGAGCCCGCGAGCTGTTGCGCTTTGTGCACAAGAGTGCGGAATTTTTGCTGGAAGTGCTTCGGATTGCTGTACACGTTGATTATAAAAGTGCTTTCACGTCGCTTGCGCTTCCTGGTGACGATTTCGACCATGGTGTGCTCGATGGCGCCGTTGGGTAGCAGCTCGTGATCTATTGAGGTTAGATTATTCTTTACTAAGGTGCAGACCCCCTGCCCTGCGCCTTTCCCAACTGTTCGTGCGCTGGGGGGCTTCGCAAAGGATCTGTACCCCGGTAACGTCGGTGGGGTTTCACTGTGCGTTTCTTGTAGTATTATAACGTCGGGTCTCTTAGTGCTTTGCTGTATGTACTGTTGTAACGATGCTTTTCTCCCCTGTATGCCGTTGGGATTCCATTGCCATATGAGGAGATGATGCTGTTGTGTCCGTGCTCTTTTTCTGTGGTTAGCGGTGCCTGTTTCCGTTGTCCCGTCCATTATAGCGGTTGGGTGAAGGCCTGTTGTGTGATTAGTCCTGACGCCGTAAGCGCGTGTATTAGTGCATCCAACTTGGTCTGTATTCCCTGTATGGTAGACTGCATGCCATGTATGGGTGTCACCAACGTGTCGAGGCATGCGTTGGTACCATCGAGGCGACCGTTAGTAGCCTTGATGGCTTGGCTCAGGGTTTCGTAGTTGGCTTTCATGGTCTGTTCCAGTCGATCTTGACGTTCTTCTATGCTGTCCAGCCTAGTGTTGACTCTTCGTTCACGCATGTGTTCGAGCACTCGCTTCTTGGGTGCCGGTTCGCTTGTCTTAGCTACGTCGATCGTTTTGGGTTCTACGCTGTTAGCTTCCGTGGCAACTGGGGCTTGTACCTCCATGGCTGAGTTTGTGTTGTTTTCCGTTGGCGTTGGGGGTCTTGGTTGAATCTGCGGCGGCGACGTCGGCGGTGTCGGAGTCGCCTGTTGCTGCTGCGCGTTGATGAGTTGGTTCAACCTGGCGTTCATCTCTTGCATTTGAGCTCTCTGTTCGGCGATGCATCGCTTGAGCTGGTCGTTTTCGTTGCGTAGTGACTGGACGGTGTTGTCCTTCGCTTGAGCTACGTGCATGTTCTCGCTGCGCTTGCCGTCGGTGCTTCTGCCGCGGCTCGCCGAGCGTTCCCTGCTTTTGTCCCGCTTCATCGAGCGGCTGCGTCTTTTCTTTGATTGATGTGCTTCGTTCTGTTGTTGCTGTTGTTGCGGTGGCAGCTGCGGGAAGTCTTGCGACGAAAACGTTGGCCCCGCATTTCTGCGCTCCCATCTGCGCTGAGTAACTATACGAAGGGCACCTTGTACTTGTTCGTACAGCCTTCCGCGCCCGTGGCGTGGGCTCCGTTACACAGCTTGCAACGTGGCTTGCACCGCGCCGCGTGGTCTGCCGCCGGGTTAAGCGCGCCACACGCAAAACAGATCTTGGTTTCCGGTGTGGGGCGTACATCGGCCCGATGGCCGACTTTGCCGCATGTCCTGCACACGTTGTGGTGTTGTCTGTATAATGCACACTTTAATATAATGGAGCCATACTTTATGTAGTTCGGGACCTTAGTTCCTGCGAACAAAATGACGATCAAGGTAGTGTTTCCAATCCTTTGCGCCTCGAGGGCCTGCGGGTTTGCTTGGTTAACGATATTCTCATGCAGATCTTCGGCAGTGTTCTCTACTGCGATGCCACGGATCACTCCTTTCACTGTGCCGTGAGGCGCGGTGCGGTAGGCATGCGTTTCGTAGTTACGGCCCCCAATGTACAGGGAGCGTACGCTTGCGTAGTAACGTGCTCGTTCTTCATCGGGCGTGCTGATCACGATGATGTTCTGCGTGGGGTTAGTACAGATCGTATCTGCTTTCGCTGCGGTCTTGGGAACGTTGGCTGCTGTTATGACTGCGGTCATTACGATGTCGGCTTCGAGTCTCGCTAGGCATAGCCCTCCTCTCGGTCGTATTACAATCTTCTGCTCTTCCCGCGGCAAATTCAGCGGCATGCGGGACGCTTTAGTGATTCTCGCTATCATGCGTTTTGCTTGAGCTTCGCTAAATTGCGAAGTTGGCTTGCTGCTTTGGGTAAGTTCGTTGAGCTGGGGCTTGTTAAGTCGTTGGCTTGCTTGTTTTCCGGAGGTTTTCCATCCCACGATGTCGCTTGGGTGTAAGTCGTTGCCGCGCACCGCGACTGTGGTGCGGCCGGTGCTGCGCAGCACCTCTTGGTCGTTGATCGTGCCGGTGGTCGTAGTGTCGTTGCCGCCAGCACAAAAGTCCATGTCTTCCGTAGCAAGGGCCGTGAAACGGTTGTGGGAAACGGCGTTGAGCTGCGATGAGGCCGAGGCCATCTTCGGCGATGAGGAGTCGAGCGTCGTGGCTTCGAGCGGGGCCGGGCGGCCGACGCAGCTGCGCGCCGCGGCCGTACTCGTGCTAAGCCTAGGCGTGGTCCGCTAGACCCAGCGTCGCCCAAGCGAAGAAAACGTCGAAAATTGACGAAACATCCGGTTGACCGGGCCAAAAATGGTATCAATCGAGTCCAGGGATGTTCACGGACAATGTAGTGATGATTCCCAATTGATTGGAAGCAATTAAGGCGGCACAATTGGCGAAAACTGCGGAGCTCATGCGGAGCACGTCTGCTCAGCTCGGCGACCGGAGCGCCCCCCCGAGAACGGACGAGAAACAGGCTAGGGAAGGGCAGCGCGTTTGTGCTCTCTCTCTCCCGGCATGCCTTGCTCCTCCTCTTCGTTGTCTCGTCGAAGTCGTCTCGCCTGGTCGTCGTTAGCGCCATTACCGCCGCGTCATTTGTGTGATTTTCTTTTATTGTAGAAACCGCGCGCGCGTTGCTCTTGCGCTCACGCCATTGTTTTCGAAGCTACAGCCACGAAGCAAATGCGGCTGAAAAAGGTGAGTGAATTGTTACTATAGCTTCATTCTTCCAACGTTCCGAGAATGGGATAGAGCCCTTCGCCCGCCATAGGGTTGCAGAAAATAGCGTGATTTTTGTCTTCTTCCCCAACAGGAACCACCTCACTTTCCGGTGGGCACTGTTATCGTGCATTCAAATTATATTACCTTTTGTAAAATCTTCCTGACTTCTGTGTTGTGCAATCGTCTGTCACATTATGGCAATAATTTTTATGAGTTATGATTTCCGTCGGTACGCCGCGTGCGCAAGATAGCCGTTTTCCCACGTGCTGTCGCGTAACGGATGAACACATGCAGCGATTTTAAGGGACTAGCGGGCAACCACGAGTGATAAGTAAATAACAGCGCGTGTAAACAACACTACTCGCACAAAGCTTATTGGATCACGTTTAGTAGAGTTAAGGATGTATAACATAATTGATTAATAACCTCATTTGTTCATGGTACTTGTCTACCGAAGGGGGGTAGATTCTTCGCTGGGGTTATATAATGCCCGATGTATCGCACCCGTGCGAGGAGAATTATCTAACGCCAACGAGGAATATACCTAGAAGGGTGCCCACGTGCAGCGGATTGTGCCGGAGCAAAAGGCTGGCATGGTGCGGGAAGAAATTGTGCACGGGTTATTGAAAACGTGGCGTCCTCACCACCTCCTCTATAATAGAGGAGGTTGTGGATGCGGACCATTTATTATGTGATTTGATTATGAAAGTAGAGTTCTTGTGTAAAGCCTAGCGAAACGAAGTGCCCTACTTGTTTTACCTCGTAATTGTTAAGAAATGATTTCTAGGATAACACAACTCTCACATTAGCGCAATGCGATGCTGTGTGGTGCACCTATAAATATTTTAAGCCCTCTTAATCCCCAACAATGTTTGGTGTTCCATAATGTATCTATGATGCGCTTGTCTTTGTCGTTTCTATTGTGACTAATTATTTGTTTTCGCGCCACGAAGTAACACACTTTAATCCGTCTGTGTGACGTAATTCGCGTCTGGTACACAGACCGCATGTAGTGGAATTTGGTTCAGCTAGAGAAGTAAATCATTCGCACAGTTTTATTTAGATCCAAGGCTTTGTGATGATTAGCACTCGCCAAGAAGCAATTTTAGCAGTTTCATCAGAATTTTCTCGTTTAATATTGCTTGAAGGCGATGATTTTTTCGTTCCAAAAGGAAAAGCTCGAATTACAACCCGAAGCCACAAGGATGATGGAAGCATAATGGGAAAATGTAGCTTCTTTTCATTTAATGTGTGTGGTTGCTTACAAGGTCACTCTGTAAAAGGTATACACTCTCGAGTTGTAAGGATCATTCACAGTTATTCAGTATTGAGCCTTATCTTATTTGGCTGCTTGTGGCCGCCTGAGCGCCCCATGGTTGACATTCTCAAGATTTCAATGGCTAGACAGATACTGACGGTATGCTCAAAAACATAGGTATTGCAGTCAGTCCTGTGATATTGAGCTTAAGGAAACTTCCAGTCTTCACCTCTGTATTCCATGCACGGCCTTTAATATGAAGTTGTAAGATGTAGGGGCTAGAATATGTTCCCCAGAAAATAAATTATATGAGTAATTGTGGTGAAGAAATAAGCAGGCTAAGCATTAAGCAAGGGGTTAAAAGTCTGACAAGTATGAAATCCTAAAGCACCTGCTTTCTCTAGTGGCATGCAACTTATTTTGCATAGTTGCCGAGGTGACTATGCTTGATGATGTAATCTGTACTGGTCGATTTGAATTTATCACAGGTCGGAAGCTATCTGCATCCATCTGAAGGAGTGAACACAGGTGTTACTGCAGCTTTGGAAGCTCTGCTGACCAAGGTATGTACTCAGCATGTCTGAGGACACTGTTTTTATGCAAGTTTTTGAGCCACTTGTGTCACTTTTTGCATCACTTATGAAGATGAAATCTACAGGGTGTTTCATTTTAGCTGCACAAATTTTTTTTAAATTGCCTGTCGCCGGTAGCACAATTATAATCCTCGATCTAAACTACTCGATGAGGCGCCATTACTTCCACGAGAAATCAGAACGCCTAATTGAATAATTACCATAATTACACTCATGAACTTTTTAATTAATTATTCTAAGGCACATCTTTCAATCTACGAATTATAGCTGCTGAGTTCGCAAGGCGCATCCACTTGGAACGAATTCTCAGGACTGAACCAGTTCCGAGATATTAATTTTCATTGTGTCCGACGAATTGCATGGGCATTCCGTTAACCTTGTGCTTCAATGCATACAACAGTGTTTTCCTAAAAAAGTTGCATCACTGTTTTAACAGGAAATAATTTTGATTCCATGCAGGCTCAAGCATGAGACACGTCCATAGAGTTGTCCATGCTGTTGACGGAGCCGAGTTCATCACTACCAGCATCATTGACAAGGGCATGGGCTTGCTCCTTGGTGCCTTCTTCGTGTTCAACATCGCATGTCCTCCTACCCAAGTAACGCAAAATGTTGCCATAACGTTCTCTGAATGTGCACAAATGTCGGCGTATAACGTTGCCTACATGCTGCTAATGTCCTCTTTTTTGATCGCCACACAACGTTGGGTCGTAACGTTGTGGCAGCGTTCAGCAGCACATTCACGACGTTAACATAACGTTAACAGAACTTCCTGGCAACGTAATGTGGATGTTGCCTTTGTCACTTGAGCTTTCAGGCAACGTACGTATGTGACGTTCAAGCAACACTCAACTGACATTGCAGAATATTTGTAGACATGCATAACAGCAGTGCTGTCAGCATGACACGGCTGACAGCACCGCAAACCCTTAAATTTATATTTGCTTGACAGATAATTTACTCTAGTAGTTTTCATGTTGCATATGCATGAAAATGTGAAACAAGAATTAGTGAAAAACAGCGTTTATTACGTATATATCTTGTGTAGCTTACCAAGATATCTGTGTACCTTACCTTGTGGTAAGGTACACTATACACGTAAAATAATGCTGTTTTCACCAGTTCTTGTTTACATTTTCATGCATATACGACATGAAAACTACTAGAATGCATTATCTGTCAAACAAATATAAATTTAAGGGTTTGCGGTGCTGTCAGCCGTGTAATGCTGACAGCGCTGCTGTACGGGCAGCTCATCTGTCTTGCGACTATATATAGTACCAATGCGCCCTAAGCCAGAATCTTTAAAGTGTTTCACATGGTGGTTTGCCTGACTTGTCTTGCTGTTGTCCATAGCACAGCATATAAATGCTAACTGCAAGTAAAAGTGCACAATGCAAAGCTGCGAAGTGGTTCATAAGAACAATTTTTCATTTTGGCTATAACAGCAAGAGAAGCAGCATGCACGTCCAATGTGCAGAGGTTCTCGTATAAAGGTTCTCGCAGCAGGAAAGTAAATATATTCCACAAATGTTCATTTCCTTAAACATATCATTTAAGCTTAGACCACAGAAAAAAATCAGTCTTTGCTTCCGACTTACTGCTCTAAAAATCATGTGTCCGTAGCTGCATGTGCTTTCAAGAAATTGTATAATAGCCAACATCAGCTGCTAAGACCAAACGCTAGTATGTAGGAATTGTTTGTGCAGGAGGAATGTGGTGGTTGAATATGCACCCATGAATATGCATTGGTCCACCTTAAATAATAGTGAATGCCATAGACAAACCTGGTTATAATCTCAAACCATGCATTTATTTACTGTCTGCTTACATCATCCTGGCAAACAAATGACACATAACAGTAACTTAAACACTGATAACACACTTAAATATATTTTCTATTAAACATCAAGGTCTTCTATCGCATATTAAGACTCTACTAACAGCTACAACTACAACACAATATATTTTGCTTTCCCATGTAGGTCAGACTTCGAAATCTTTTGCTTTGTGTCGAGTTCCCTTATTTCAATGGCAGAACACAATTTATACTTCTTAATAACAGCACAAATACTGTCCTCCATCACTTTGTAATGTACAACACAACACAGTAACACTGCGGTTGGATACTATCTCCTGCCAAGCATCCAGCTGGTCTTTTTGCCTAAGCTTGCAGACATGGCAGCAAGTGTGAAGTAGTCAACACAGCCCAAGGCGTAAACTAACAGAAAGTCATCCAAGCACTGACTGCCAGCTATCACTTTTGCAGAGGATGGCCAGCAGCACAAGTGATGCACACATGCCTCCCTCGGTAGCTTCACTTGCATCCAGACCTCACTGGTTTCCAAGTCAATAATGCGGTAACCTGCAGAGACATCAATTACATCAAACTATAAAGTGCCATCTGAAACACTGAAGTAAGCCATGTTTACTGTGAAAACAGGCTATAAAAATGCTTACAAACAACTTAAGCTTCGCATAACTGTGAAACAAACAATAGTGACTTTACACAGGAGAATAATGCAAAACATCAAAAAGCAAATTTCAGTAAAACCTAACCATTATAGCTATAAGTTTGGACACAAGAGCAAGGAAAGCACAATAAACAATACCCACAACTTCCTTTATTGCGCTAAGCAGTTAAGACGTTAGTATCAATATATTCCTTTAACATAAAGCTTCCTTGCAATGCCACGGCTGCTTGTTACATCCAGTTCAGTCTTTGAAGAAAACAAAAATTAACAAATGATGTGAATGCTCTACCACGGTACCAAAACCACATTTCATTCGTGATGAAAGAAAGTTCCAATGAGTGAGTGATAAATTTGACTTGTTGGTACAACATATTGGTGAATTGCAGCACAGATATTGACGACAGAAAAGACGAGACAATAGACGTGTGCTGACTTCCAACAAAAAGCTTTATTTTCAGCGACCCATGTTTATAGCCGTCACTCATCACATTGCACACGCGCAATTCACACCCTTAGGTAGGTCAACTCTGTCTGATAAGTGTACAGATGCTGACACACATAGAGCCAAGTCGCGCAATCTTTTCAGCTTCAATAATTTCACGTGTTAGTTGATCACCGCTACTGCTGACAACAGTACACCGAGCAAACAATGGTTCACTGGCACATGAACTGCAACAACATGCAAGCCAACTGTCATGCACGTTTTTCTTGACATTATAGAGTGTTCTCTCAGCTGGTCATTGATACAGCGTCCTGTTTGGCCTATGTACTGTTTACCACAAGAAAGAGGGGTACAGTAATTCATGTTGCTAACATAGGTGACGAACGGATTTTTGTGCTTTTTGTTACACTTGTGTGCTGCCCTGAAACATTTCCTTTGATTGCACAACTTTATAAGCTTCTGAGGTGCAAAGAAGACAACTTTAACTTTGGAACGATCTGCAGTTTTCACGATATTGTGAGACAGCTTATGAATGTATGGTATGACAGCCACTTTAAGTCGGTCAGATAATGGAGTGATCACATGGCAACCACTCGGTGCATGCGCTTTTCAGAGTAGATGTCATGTGGTCACTGCATCTGACAGACATAAAACTGGCCGTCATACCCTACATTCATAAGCTCTCACAATATCAAGAAAATTGCATATCATTCTAAAGTTGTGTAATCAAAGGCAATGTCACAGCATGCCACACATATGCAACAAAACACCAAATTCCGTTTGTCACCTGTGTTAGAAATGTGGTTTATTGTATCCCCCTTGTGGTAAACAGTATATAGGTCAAATGGGACACTGCATCAATCACCGGCTGAGAGAACACTCATACAATGTCAAGAAAAATGTGCGTGACAGTAGGCTTGAATATCATTGCAGTTCGCGTGACTGTGAACCGTCGTTTGCTCAGTGTACCGTTTCCAGCAAAAGCGGTGATCAACTAACACGTAAAATAATTGAGGCTGAAAAGATTTCGCGACTTGGCTCTGTGTGTATCAGCACACCTTCTGTACACTTGTCAGACAGTTTAAAAAAAATTAAATTGTGGGGTTTTACGGGCCAAAACCAGTTCTGATTATAAGGCACGCCGTAGTGGGGGACTCCGGAAATTTAGACCACCTGGGGTTCTTTAACGTGCACCTAAATCTAAGTACACGGGTGTTTTCGCATTTTGCCCCCATCGAAATGCGGCCGCCGTGGCCGGGATTCGATCCCGCGACCTCGTGCTCAGCAGCCCAACACCATAGCCACTGAGCAACCGCGGTGGGTTGTCAGACAGTTTACTTTCTTCCTAAGGGTGCAAATTGCGCATGTGCAATGCAGTGACTGACAGCTATAAACATGGGCTAGCAAAAATAAAGCTTTTTGTTAAAGAGTTGCCGCATGTCTCTCGTCTTAACTCTTGTGTTGTTGCCTACATCTGCACAGCAATTCAGTGCCTGAACGACCAGCTACAACTACGCTACAGGTGTTGCATATCGGGAGAAGGGTTGAATATTGCTCTACACTGCAAAAGTTGCCGTTGCTATCCGCGGATGACGAATACGGAAGTTCTGGCCTTGAAAAAAACAAATTAGAACGCGAGCTTTTGGAAGCGGTGTTAATCGAAAATTCTGGACCTGATAAGTAGGTTAGCGCCACTTCACAGGCACTTTTAAACAGAGAAATGCAACTCATGAGTAGCCACAAATAAGCTGGTTTGTTAATTCTGCTTTTGTTTCTTGTTAGGCTACCTAAACGCGAAAAACTTTGTCACTCGATTCAACCGCTCGGCCAAAACCAAGCATGAGAAGATGACTTTTTTTCTCCTCAGGGGTACCACATTTCGAAAGATATGCATCAAATGAATCTGAAAAGTTAATCATTTCGGTGCAATACATGCATTGTTACAAACATTACAAAAACTTGAAAAAATGTGAATGATACTTACTACCCACAGCTTCCAATTTATCGGGCTCAATGTCGGCTTCTCAACAGCATTGCCGTCCTTCAAGCACCGACAAGGAGCCCCTGTGATACTCCTACACCGAGCGCCAGGGCTCCCCACATCAGTTATGTCAGTTCTTTGCAGAACAGGGAATCCCGGCGATGGCACTGGAGCAGGCCCCAGTTATCGTTGCCAATGTATACAACATTTCCTAGGTGTACCTGCAATAAAAGATGGCAGAGACACATTAAGACAGCTTGCGTGTGGGAACGTGAAAGCACCTTTAGTCAACCAAATGGCTGCAATGTGACGTGCACAGTGTGACACGCACTAGGCACACCTGAAGTCAGCCAGAACCAAAGAGCTGCCGTGGCGTAAGGGAAGCGTGCTCCTTTCACACTCCAGGTTCTATTCCTACCCAGTCTGCACAACTTTCTTATTAAAGCAATTAATTTGCTTTGTTTACATGAACCTACCTAAATTTCACATTACTCCAAGCGTTTTGATGTGCTTTTATTGCTTGTGCAATAGGCCATCGGTTTTATGTCAATAAGTGCTGGTAGCAAAAAGAAATATGTCTAACCGTGCGATAAATGTAACCGGAAATGGCAGGTACGTCCAGTGGCATTAGTGTGGGGGCTGCACACAAAATTATATAGCTTACCCTGTTTCAAATTTATTTTAAACAGCAATTTCAGTGAGCCCAAGTAGAGTCTTTCAGCTTTTTGCAGTGCAGAAACAGGTACAGTTTGTGCCAGCCAACCAGATGAAGAGCTCTCCTAGTAACTGTCTCTAATCACCCTCTCAGCAATTAGTGGTAGCCAAAGTATAGCTTGTATCTCTACAACTGACACATGTCCCATTTCCTTAATGTGGTATTCGTCACTGATTTTGATGGTCAATTGGTTGCCATAGAGGAACAATCGAAATTTGGCGCGCAGCACCAGTCGTGTCAGTGCAATGTCAAGTGGCACGAACATATTTCTCCCTTGAGTGAATTATGGTGCTCTCCTGGGCACATGTTGAGGCACCAGCCAGTCTGCCCCATGTATATTTGACTGAATATATACATGATCAAAGGAACAGACTATGCTACCCCTGACGAACACAAGACAAATTGGGTTGCATCTTTACCTCAGCAAGCCTCAATTCTAATGTGGACTGCTATGCACGCACATTTCCAGCGAAAAATAAAGTAGGCAGGATATGCACGACAGTTCACAAGTGAATTCAGAAAGGCGAGCAGGCAAGGGAGGTTTGCTTGGTTAAAGATACCACCAAATTTGTCTAGTGTGTGAGAGGCAGCTCACTGTATTTTTTTCACAACTGGTCAAATGTACACAGAGCAGACTGGCCGGTAACTAAATGTGCCAAATAAGTTCCCATATTTCACTCAAGAGACCAGCTTGCTCATCCAGTTTGGCCGTGCATTGCCGCGATAGGACTTCAGGCTGAATTAAGATAATCTGTTTTCACCTACGGTGAAAAATTGACACGAGAGATCAGTGAGGCATACCACATAAACAAGACATGCGAGCCAGACCCCATGATCAATTCATGAAATAAAAGGCGTCCTTTCTAGATGACAAGTGATTGAAGTTAGTCTGCGCCCATATTTACTTTCCTTTTTACACAAATATCATTTATTGTGATTTTATGCCTTTATATTACAACTTACGCCTTCCCTCTGAACGAAATTGTGCACAACATAAGCACACATCCAGTGTTGCTATTTTTAATCCTTCCATCAAAATAAATGGTCAGTTAGCAGCAGTCATGTTGTATGGTACCCTTTTCCTCCCCATGTAAATTCTATCCTGAAAAGTTACATGAACTGACCGGCAAACTCATACGTACACTACAAATTTCACCTAGCAAACACGGCTGGTTCTTAGAAAATGCACAAATACGGTGATAGGTATCTGTTGGTATACTGTAGCAATAGTAAGTGCCAGTTAGCTTCAACACTAGACAGTTTTAGTATAGCATATGCAACTAATAGCGTACGCCTATACGCTATAGTACAGCGTACGCTAAACAGCACACATTTATTAGTTTTAGTTGGCCTGCGAGATCTTCCGATCTCAGAGGTCATATGCCATCGTCGCACCTATCTCTCGACTTCACTGACAGGTGGCGCTGATATATGTCGGTTTCCCTCGTTAGGCTTCGTGTCGTTCGAAATGAGAAGCGATCTCGAAAACTCCACAAGGTTAACCATATTACACTGTTGTCAAAGCGGCCTGACGGTAAGCGAAAGTTGCTTACACAGTCATTTTCTACGAACGAAGCGAATTCTGCAAAAGCCACGCCAAATTCAATTCGAAGTGGGCAGCGGGGACCACCGCCATGTTTAACGTAAACTACGCAAACCACGCACAGACGGTAATGCTAAATCTGAGAAATAGCATGCATACGCTAGAGGTCGGATAGCGTTCTGCACATGCACAGTGATGACCCACTATTTTATATCGTACACAATGACATAGCGTACGCTAAACTAAAACTGTCTACTGCTGCAATACTTCAGCTGTCAGGCATCTACAGTGCTTATGACACCACAGAAGTGTAAGTGCACAACAAAAACAAGTGGCGCATCAACCATAAATTTGACTTGAGAGTAGTGACAACATAGGCCGTTTCATGTAGCTAAAACACTAGCCAATATGTAGAAAGTATATGCACAAGTATACATACCTATAGATATTTGCCTACCTAACTTAAAACTATAAGAGTTGCAGTGCATATGATGCTTATTCTAGACACTGGTATTTTTGACAAAAATACTCTTAGAATCAGATATAATGCTTTTTCAATTCATCCAGCCAGTAAATGAAGTCGTACACATATCATTATAATTTGGACTTGCAGGTTGAACATATTCTGACGTGAGCAGCGCCAAGCAGAATGAATAGACCGAATGCCCACTGTGCTGACCAAATACACAGGATGAAACAGAAAATATGGAAAGGGACCCCAAAGTATTAGAAATACTTCTTGACAGCTGTAGAATTAGGGCTTGTTGGTTGATTGTCACTATTAAAATTACACTAAAGCCAATAAGACTGTTCTGTTGGTGTAGTTGAAATCAAATTCATTTGACGAGCAACATTGCAATAACCAGCAAACATGGCAAGAGCAAGCAGACATGTGCGAAATAGTGTGCTTTTTTAATAATAGAGCATCAATACAATGAACTACCTACCAGTTAGCTATGTGTTCTATGCTGTATTGACTTGAAAAAAAGAGAAAAATAATGTAACTGGACATAGACTCGCAACTCCTACAATGCCTACTTGCATGAATGGGGATAGCTTGCCAAGAATATTAAAAAATGGGAGAGAAAAAAGCAGGCTTACTAGAAAACACTTCAGAACTGTAGTAACTGCAGCACAGTGAATACTGGCCTTAATGTATCATTTCAAGAAGTTTGAGCTCATCAAATGTGTATTTTTCAGTGGCAGTTATTCTTGGAACAAGACAGAAATAATCGTGAATATGAATGTTAAACAATGGTAAGCACACTGTGTGCTTACACCTATGACATATCTGGCCCATTACACTTTGAATTCTTATATGCGCAGAAGCTGCACAAGAGTGTAGTGTAAACACTAAAAATTCGGAAATAAAATCCTACAGCATAGGAAACAGTTTCAAAACAAGAAAACCAAAATGAAAAGTAATAAATAGTGTGTACTAAGCAAAATTAAAATGTAACTTGCAGCCAAGCGATTGATGCAAGAAAAAATACTTAACATCAGGACATGTTAGGTCTACTTTTATATAGAACACAATAAGGTGTGCATAACAGCTATGAACACAAATAAACAGCAAGTTGCATAAATATTTGGCCTATTTAGTAAGCTGTGTTGACTAATGTCGATTAACTTATCCACAAATGATACCAAGATGCTACTTTTTGGAACACGTACACTACATACATACCTGACCCGACCATCCAGATTATACGTTGCACTACGGCAGGCATAGCCAAGGGGTCTGGTGGCTCCTCCGTTATGTAGGCACTGTTATGGGTCACAGCCTCGCCACTATAAAATAAGTTCTGTGTTAACTTATAGCAGTGGCACACAGCTTTATAAAGCTGTCAAATTGTCTAGACATGCAGGAGCATCTAAATATAGTCACAAAAACAATGTTTGCATTATTGCAGGGTGGCAACAGAGCACAAAGTAGAAGTCACTGATGAATGTCTTGATAATGGGGACCCTTTGATCACAGTAAAATTATTGACACGCAGCAGCACATAGCAAAGAAATGTTTGTTTACAAAACAATTCATTTTTTTTTCATGACTCAGTTTAACTTTCCCCTGTCATGTTTAGTTACGTATAAGGTATGTCAAAACATCTTGTCTTAAAAAGTAAGTTGGACTAGTAGCAAGCTGTGATTGCTTAAATTTTTTTTCTCTAAAGCTGCCGTAAACCGAAAACTTCGTAAGCAGATATTATTTACAACGTTGAGGCAAGGAAACATGGCAAGGAAACAAGTTTCCTTGGACAAGTAGATATGAAACAAGTTTCCTTGCCATGTAAGCAAGGAAACGTCATTGCAATAAGAATCGGTAAAGAGGCAAATGAGTCATTATGCAACTTCAGGAGAAAAGCGGGAGCTCACGCGCCGCACGCACATGATGAACACGATTATTTTCGAACGTTATATTTCTCATCGGAAGAAAACGTTTATCAAGATTTTCAATTTCGCATCGAAGCAATAAACTTGCGTAACTAAGCGCTGACAACCAGCGTTCAGCAAGCATCAGCACAGGTATCACTGTTGTCGCGGGACTTCTATTTCATACGCTCGCGCACGCTATGCACACACGAGAAGCTCACACAACACGCGCGTAGTTAGCCAGCACGATTACTTACCTTTTGAATGGTACGACGCGGTCGCGAAGCACTCTCCAAGTTGCCGGTGCTGCGTCGACGATGTTACTCCCCGCATACATGCCGCTGCGTAGTGGACGAGCTGAGGCGCGCTAACACACATTCTTTGCGACGTCCACCCAACTTTCCGGAACGAGAACAAAGAAACCGCACTCCACGGCATAAAATCGTTGGGCCACATTTGCCTGGCGCGCCACGCATACGGCGAGTTTGCAGCGTGACACAAGGTATCTTCAGGCACTTCTGTGCACGCTAACTGCGACCTACTTCATAACAGCAAACACAAAAACACACGATCAAGCAAACGCGACGCTCGTAGCACCCCGCACATACGACCGTCATCACAGAACACGGAGGAAAAACAATAGCGCCACCTGCATACTTGTGAGAATGTTGTGGCCTCTGTGATGACAAAAATATTAACCAGTACACTCGCATACTAAAATTTTGTGCCGGGTTACACACAACTACCTATAGATGTTGCGAGACAAAATAACTGTAGAACAATCTATATTTTACACTATAGTTTGGCGTAGAAAGAAATTCTAAAACGTATTTTACCTTTGAATTGCTTCCGCCATCTGCAGCCAGCATAAGCATGGCCTTCGAGATCAGCTTCGGTTATCCTTATCAAGCCGTCGCTGTGGCCTGATTTGAACGGTTTGGGCTGTCTCGAAGCTGTCTCGAAGCCAATTCATGACGTTTAGCGATGCTGCCTACTTTTCCTACGCCGTCACTTAGTTTTAGATAACTTTCTGATGTCGTGAACATGAATTGTTGCCTCAGGAATTGTTGACACGATATCGGAGGTACAGATGTGCAGTGTTCGATGTTTTCGTGTGCGTTGTAACTGTTTCAGGTGGAAAGGATCAAATCCACGAGGGTTGATAGCTCGTGTGGCGCAGGTTACACCCGTATCGTCCGCATTTCCTTTCGTGTCGGTGTGTTGAATGTGCGCGGGTTTTACTCCTGTCGTCCGTACCTTCTGTGTTTATCGTGCGGCTCGCGAAGATTCCTCCTAAAAAAAACATGTCTGCTGCGTGCATGTGTCCTGTGTGGTGTGTGAAACAAATGTGCGCTGGTGTACGGTGTGTTTGCAGCCCTATTGGTGGCTTATAGTCCTTTGCTCTAGTGCCGTTTCTATGATGTAAACTATACTTGAACTGAAAAAAATGCACTGTTTTTTATATGGACAAGTAGATATGATCTGTGTGTATCCACTGTGCAGTGTGCATGTGTTCGTCATTTTTATGCAGCTCGCATCATGGATCTTGTGCCTATTCATGATGGCCCTTGCTTAATGTTTCCACTTTTAGGGGCATGTGGCGTGCAAGCAGTCACAAAGTCTTGTGCATTTGGTGTGGAAGAAGGGAATACATTTATGCGTAACTTTGTCTACTATAGGTGAACCGTTGCAACAATTAGCATTTTTTCCATGTGAATGCTTCTGCCATTTGATATAATTTGTAGCAGATCTTATCTGTGGAGAAGCATAATAAACATAATTTAACATGGTGTTCCTTAGAAGATATTAATTACTGCATAACCACTATACATCTCCATACCTCACTGTATGATAAAGATGAATGTTCAGTTGAAAATTACAATATCTTATAGTTGCATGAACGTATACATGCGAAATGCTACAGCAGCCTGGCATCACATTAATGTCAATATTGGTGACATCCGGCAACGTTCTGGGAACGTGCTGTTTTGTAACGTTGCTACATTGATACCATTTACACGTTAAATTGATGTTTACACGCAACGTTGACACAACGTGGGTGTCAGGACGTTGCTGTGACATTTATTTATGACATCACTTGAACGTGCAGCTGGCAACGTACATTAAACGTTGAGGTTGGCTGTTTAACGTTGCCTGACATTTGTTACAATCAGGCAACGTTTACGCTACGTTCTGTGTTACTTGGGTAGCTACCCTCTCACGATGGAGTTTTTGCAGAGGTAAATAAGCGCAATAGTGCAACATCAAAGCTGCTCTTTACAAATGTTCGCATTACAATCAAAATGTCCAATCCCCTTTAAATCATGATCATTAATTAAAATCAGTATCATGACCAAGTACTGCAGGCAACAGGAAATTCACCTGTAGGCAGCTTCCAAGTATTGTTCTTGTCTGGTTGTGTAGTGCAATGTGAACCATTGAAGTCTCATTTTCTTTTTCATGCATTGATATAACTAGTGAGTTCTGTATGACAGCACAAGGCACAGCTAGGTATCACTTGTGAATGTGATGCATCAGCTCACAATTCATGAAGTTTATTCCTGTGGTGGTGTGTTCTTGCCATTGACAACGAAGAGAGCCATATCCCTTTTAGGATACAGCCTCGTTATATAGATTGGCTTTCACTTGAATTCTTCTTTAATATTTGTTAAACAACAAAGAAGTTCAGGGGAAGATGGAGGCTTGAAGTGCGATATCATTGAACAGGGAATATTGCTGGAGCCAATGTTTCGACAAGAGGATGAAGACAAGTCCTCCTGTGGGAACGTTGGCTCCGGTGACATTCCCTGTTCAATTTCTCACAACTTAAAATTTGCTAATAACATATTTTGAAAAGGTGATTATGTGTTCTAAAATAAAGTGTTTATTGAAGTAACAGCCCTATAAGCACAATTGGTTAGTAACTTACAATCAGGAAAAGTGACATGAAAGTGCATTATTTCTTCCTTAGAAATTTAAACTGCTATAGTAATAAGGCATGAAACATTTTTCGAAGAGAGTTACACCTTTGAATAATTGGCCAAATAGTAATTCCATGCATGAGGCGAAAAGCTGCACGAGTGCATTTTCACATTCTTAGTCATAAAAGTTCAGCCAACTTTCCATATGAGAAAAGTGACAGTTTTTTCCAAATCAGCTGCACACACTGCACATGTTCAGTGGCTTTGTTTTGTTCTACCATTTAAGGTTTACACAACCTACATGAAAATCTTTGGGTTATGAAAATGGCACTAATGCTAATGAATAATGGTTTTTGTTTATGAAACTAAGGTAAAACACAGAATTCTGAAATTCATTAAAACATGATTTTGCTATGCTTAAAAATGTTCAGTGCTCACATTTTCTGCTTGAAACTGAAACATGTGCAACTGTAGAAGTAGACTACACTCATACAATGTGTGCCAAATTTGTGGAATCTGTCGTGTTTACAAAATGTTTTTACCACTGGAAATAATTGTAACATTCATGAATTATTTTGAAGCCGTTAATATGGTAACTTCTGTTTAGTCTACGAGGCAATGCACAGCATTCTTAGGCATTATATATTTGGTGTTGCTTGAAGCATATAACAGTGAACCCTTGAAGCATATAACAGTGCACACAGCAAAGCACTGTATGCCAGAATACAAAGGTAAAGCAGTCATTTTTGCTTCATAAACCCACTGTAACTTTATCAGGGTGTAGCACTTGCTGTTATGATTTATGATGAATGCTGTCCACTGCCAGTCAGATAAAAACTCAGCTCCTGAAACATTGATTCGAACTTCAGAATAGCCGCGGACCACCAGTTAAGTCAAAGATAAATGCATATGAAAGTAGTCGTAAAACAATTTCCTCCTACTTTTGAGTTGAAACCATAACTTCCGCAATACGTGTATGATGCACTAGCGGTTGTGCCACGGCAGCTACTCCTCCGTCAACTTAGATATCAATGGATGTGTACAGAATATAATCCTGGGAGTGTTAGGCAGTGCCACTTATGTGCATGGTGCTGAATGTAAATCTTTTTTTTCCAGATGGCATAAATCTTTTTTTTCCTGACGGCATCATGCAGTACGTGAACTGTATAGGAGTGATCTTCTGACAAACTCATACGCAACAAACTCATACGCTACGTTAAGGTATCAAACTTGCCCATGTCGAGACCCTCACTATTAAATGAATGAGAAGAGCTTAGTATATCGGGGAGCCCATTCGTGTAAGACAATAACATGAAGCCAAGGAAAGCATACAGGGCACTATTTGGAGTTTTGAATTGAAGTGTAGTCATTAGGAGGTAAAGGAAAATGAAAATGTACAAAAAACAGCTTGTCACAAGTGGGAGAACCCAGAGGTGACATGTTTTTCGTTCACTTTCATTTGCCTTTATCTTGTAATTTCTGCATGTAAAGCAAGAATAATTTACCGTCTTCTTTCCCCTTTATAACTTGTTTGCACATGGTTGTGTCTAAAAAAACGGGATTCTCACTCATTCGCTCGTGTCATTATGGAAACAGTGGGAATATTAGTAAACATTTCCTCAAGCAGTTAATTGTAAAGGTGTCTAATTATCAATTATATAGTGCGTTATTGAAATCTGCACAAAAGCATTGGGAGCTGTAACCTTGTCATCCTGTGTTCTAGGTTGGAAAATAAGATTGTAAATAGTGTAATCAGTAAAGTTGCAGTAGCTTTTTCGACCTCATCTCCTAATTTCATGTCTAATTGATCAGTGATTTCATAACACTTTCTGACCAATGAGCCTTTCTGAGATCAGTTTAGTTAATTTCTCTTACCCTTACTTGGTACTGAAATAAATCACAATTTGCACTGGAATTGTTATGATGTTACATTTACAAAACATATTATTGCCACTAGAACATAGAAACAACACCTACTTAAACACACAGACGGGTTTGCATTGTCTGCAACAGGTTATGATGAAGGGCCATGTTTGTAGTCCTTTCACTTGAGCACACTGAATTTTACATGACGTAGTGCAGTTCATGCGTCCATGACTTTACAGACGTGAAGCCAGAGTGCTCGACTGTCATGGTTAACGCATATATATTCCGTCTTCCTCTGTCTTTTTCCAGGTACTTTGGGCAAACCCATCAAAAAAGGCGGGGCAAAGGGCTCAATTGCGACATCGTGCCAAGACTGCTGAGTCTCATCAAAGCCATCTGAGTTTTAAAGTGGTGTGTTGTTGGTACAATTAATCTCCCTAGAGCTTTTCGACCTTTCATTTGTTTTTTGTTCCTCTATAACATGATTGCAACATGCAAGTGAAGTGAAGGGAAATATGTTTTTTCTGGTGTGTAGTCAATGATACCTTTATAGTGCGGAACAAATCACACTGTTCTAGTGGTACCAAAAATTTAGTCATGTTTTGTAAATGAAGGTTTTATCGAGTCACCAAAAGAAACTGAAATAAACGAAATTGAATTTTGGATTATTACATGGCGTAATTGCAATCTAATTAGGTATACTGTAGTGGCGGACTCTGAATTAATTTTGACCACCTGGGGTTTTCGCCGGCCCCGTAAAATAAGGTGCATGTATGTTTTTCCACTTTGTCCTCATCAAAGTGCGGCTGGCCAGGCTGGCATTAATCCCTTGAGCTTGGCAATGCAATGACAGTCACAGGGCTGCCATGGTGGGTTGCTACAATATACATCCACAGAGGTGAATTAAGGTAAAAAACAAATGCACAACTAGGCATAAACATGATTATTTAACCTTAACCCACATGGGTCTTCAATGAGATAGTGCGTTATAATTTTAATCTGGCTAAATGTGGGTGTGCATACACATTCATGGGTTTGTGTTGCCAAAAGAGTAGTTTTTTGTGTAAAAATGCTTCTTTGTACTACCCTTATACCTCCGAAACTAGAATATGCATGCGCTGTTTGGGATCCTGTCATTGACAAAATAATTAATTTATACGAACTGGATGAAAATAATACAGTTCGTTTCAGCTTATATAATTATAATAGAACTGCAAGTGTGTCTGCCATGAAAACCAACCTTGCACTTACTCCACTTTCTTCTCGTCGTAAAATCGCATGTTTAGTTGTTTTTCACCAGCTATACCATCATTCAGCACTGCACAACGATCTCATTTTTCAGCTACAATAATCATAACCTCGAATCAACCACCCGTATAAGGTTGGTCTGGAATCATGTCACACTGAAACTTTTTTGCAGTCATTTTTTCTTCGGTCAAGATTTCGAGCAGCTTCACCTAACATTCTGTAATTGAAGCATCTCGTACTATATGTTTGTAATCTAAGTACATTTGTATTTACCACTTTACTATCTTCATATTTCTTTTCATTTGCTGTAACCCACTCCCCTCTTTGGTTAATAGCACGGCGATCTACATGGAACCGAGAGAAGTGACAGGCCATGTAGATCATGCAGATCGTCGCGCGGTTAACCAAGATGCAACTTTACCAACACGCCCGGTCGCCACCCTTGCCACTCCCCTCTTTTTTACCTTTGGCTGTGAGGGTAATGATAAATAAAAAATAAAATTTTATTTTGTATAATCACACCAACATGATGTGCTGCCGCCCCAGCTACAGCGATATGTGATGTCTTCCCTAGATTCGTTTCTAACTTTCAGGTTATGTTCACACAAACATGACCTGAAGAACAAATATAACATTGCCTGAATTTGAACGTACAAATAATAAATCTGAGGGACATCTGGCAGACCACTGAAACTTGATCCGAGTGCACACCAAAGATAAAAATACATACCTTTCTAAGAGAAGTGCTAACAAAAAACAAAAAGAGCAGCCCACATTAAGAAACCCGGTGACTTCTCTTATGAGTATAGAAGTGCCTATATAGTCCATATGACATTGGTGACAGAGAATTGCAGTTTTGGAACAGCTTACCCTAATACAATTTGGTTATTTGTTTTGTAGTTTTTGTTGTCAGTCACCATTTTTTATGTCTACATAGTTTTATTGTGTAATTTTGTGCGAACTGAATATGTAGTATTGTTTTTACAGATCATGGTATTGCATTCCGTTTTTCAGGTACCATAGTGCTACCATAATGCTGCGCTCTTCATGCTGAACCTGAAAGGGCACTGGATGGATGGATGGATGTAAAACCTAAAAGGCAACTGGGAGTCAACATTTTAAGAAATAAATCTGCAAGTATATATGCCAAGCGTTGTGGGATCTTTTAACAGATGTACGATCCACTGCAAGTGAGTCACGCACTTTGGTGGACCATACCGACACAGACATGTAAATGAGGCGTGACATTTGAATATGTACTGCAAAAAAACGACTTGGGCCTGTCTGGCCCAAGTCGTTTTTTCGCAGTACATATCCAACCGATGAACATTTTTGCAATTGACATAAAAAGTCTAGATGACAGCAGAGCGTTCAACAGAAAGACATAACTCTGTCATAATGACAACGGTCGTATTTCACGTCAATAACCCAGCATCACAATAATTAAAAACACCGTCATTTGAAAATGACGGCATGCTTCAGAATGTACGACCAGGTTGTATTTCATATTGACACACGAGACGTCAAAATTATTGGGAGCACCGTCATTTCAGAATGACAACATGCACTCACATTGACGGTGAACTTGTCGTATTGACAACTAGG
Source organism: Dermacentor silvarum (assembly GCF_013339745.2). Classification (NCBI taxonomy): domain Eukaryota; kingdom Metazoa; phylum Arthropoda; class Arachnida; order Ixodida; family Ixodidae; genus Dermacentor; species Dermacentor silvarum. Next base: position 390,780,642 of record NC_051154.1, on the reverse strand, counting down.
TTGTATTTCACATTGATGCGCGAGACGTTAAAATGATAAAAACACCGTCAATTTAATATGACAACATGTAGTCGCATTGACGGCAAAATACTGTTAAATTGATGGCCAGGTTGTGTTTTGTGTTGACATGGGAGGCGTCAAAATGACTTAAAAACGCTGTAATATAGAAATGACGGCCGGCCGTCACATTGACGGTCAAGTGCTTGGAAATAGAGCTGCGAAAATTTTCAGTCATTTTGACGCATTTTTTTACAGTGTAGCTACTGGTGCTTTTCGGACTAGCCCTGTTCAAAGCCTCTATGCAGAGTTCAATCAATGGCCCTTGGTGAATCCGAGAACATAATGAGGAATTACATATGCCCTCAACATATTAGCTCAGAGAGAACACCCGTGCAGAACGCTAATGAATAATCGAACATCGGAACAGCTGTACACGAATAGGCCATCACTAGCTCAGCCGCTCCCTTTGGCTATCACAACTGTTGCCGAAACACTTGGGTATAGTTGCTCAGATCTCCACGCAACTGCGCGTACTGATCTCATGCTCCTTGGTGCCTCCACCCAGTTCTGTGTGACATGTCCTTTAAAGCGCTTGATAAGAAAAACGAGCCACGCGTGGCTATTATGCAACACTTCCTTTAACTGCCGTACAACGCAACGTCCTATTTTACAGAAGCCTCAAAGACGCTCAAGGCAGTCTCAAGCGCTTCACATAGTCACAACTATAATATTTCAAAAACTCTCAGTACAAGCTGCAGCATATTCACTGCGGAAGCATATGGTATCCGACTGGCTGTGGATCATATACGACAACATAGGATACAAAAAGCTGTTATCTACACAGACGCGCTAAGTGTCATAACTGTACTAGCTTCGGTAAAGGTAGGAGACAACCCTGCTTTTAATCACCTGCTAAAATCCATTTAAACGCTTACAATGAAGAATTCCCTCGTGGTATGCTGGGCACCGGGGCATTGCGGCATAGCAGGAAACGAGACGGCTGATCAGAGTGCTAGAGAAGCTGCTGTACGCGCTGACATTGAAGTTACTGCAGTCCCTAGTCGAAATATTAAACCTACACCGTAACCGGCTATGCCAGCACTGGCAGTCCCATTGGGATAAAGAAACGGAAACAAATTACATACAATAAAATCACAACTAGACAAGTTTTACAAGAAAAAGTCACAAGACTAACAGAAGCCACACTGCGCAGGCTACGTATAGGACACACATACGCAACACACATACACATGTTAACAGGCACACAACCACCCATATGCGAAAAATGTTGAGAACTACTCACTGTCTGGCACACCTTAATTGAATGTCCAAGACTTCACCAAACTAGAGTACAGTATTTTAGAGAACTTTAAACACATAAATACCGTCTCAACTTGCATTACTTTTATCCCATGACCCTATATGTTTAGTGTCAAAAGAGTTTTTAAATACCTTGCCGATGTCCAGCTCTTAAACACTGTGTACTGCAATCCAAAACGACCATGCTCCATCACATACGTGAGGAGCTGGAGGTATTGAATGCCTCGAGGTCTCGTAGCTTTTTCGCATGGTAAAAGTACTTGCTGATGGCTTAGAGGCAAATATTTTATCGCGTATACTTACTGAGAACTACAGATAATCTGCATAACATATACATAGCATATTAGAAAACAAGTGATCGCTCAGTCACCAATATTTGTCTTTATAACCCATGCACAGTTGAAATGCCTCATATAACAGTAACACCGTTGTTTAGCTAAGCCTTTTACACCTTTGCCACTACGAGATTTTTACCCCTTTATACAGCACACTTCAACATCCTTACCAGTAGCGCACCCAGGATCTCTGCCAGGGGGGTTAAATTTTTGTGGGGGGAAGCAAGCATTTTGCATAATATGCAATTTCCTTGCTTTAGCCAGAGGAATCCAACAGCAAATAAAATACCTAATAATTGTATAATGATACCAAGGATGATTATGTTTATTTCTTGAGCATTTTACTCAAAGTAATTTAAGAGTAAATGCATAAATACAAGACACTGATAGAGTGTTTTGTTAATCAGAAAATTCAACCTCAAGCCACCTCCTGAATGGTACTGACAATGTGAACACAGCGGTGAAGGTACACGTTGAACGGGTAGGGCCTGGATGCGTGGGGGGAGGGGTATTAACTGGGCCTCAGGGAGGGGAGGGTTACAACACCCGAACCCCCCCCCCCACCCCGTCAGTGCGCCACTGATCCTTACCATTCTTGTACGACTTTCGTATTTATATTAAGAATCATTGAATGTATTCATAGACTTGGCGCTCTTTGACCAAAGCTGCCCTTGCGCCATTAAAACCCATTGATTATCCTCAATAGGCTTCATTCATAAAACTTCTGTTGGGGCTAGGTACATCACATTTTAAGGTGGGAAAATTCCAGAGCAAATGCGCAGGACCGCTGCTTGTCTCGTCTATTTGTGGTTGTCCTGGGTGTATGCGCTGGAATTTTCCCACCTTACAAGACTTCACAGACAGAGGCAAAATCCAGGTTGGTGGGCTAGTAGTGCTTTCGCACTAAAATAAGCAAGAAAGTTAACTGCGTTCATGATTACTTGCATCGTTGCTGGATACTCGCACCACTTTCTGTAAAACTACTAGCATATTCGATAAAAGTAGGATAAAAAAATGTTCCAGTCTAGTCTGGGACCCTCGAATATATATTCAAAGCTCTACGGCTATATTCGTTTATAACGAGTATTTCTACTATGGTAGCATGTCCTTACAGACTAACTTTCACGACTTAGAAGTAAGACACAATTTTCAGGGTTTTTTGGTATTTCAAGTTCTTCCTCTCTTAATTGCAATATCGCCTGTACATTGCTACAGCGCCATTGCGCATCTAGTATAAGACCATGTATCTTCCGCCTGCAGATTCTTTGTACCTGAATTTGTTCAGACGACCGCCGATAAAACTGTACCATTGCAAGGCCATTATAGAACTTCTTCTTTATCGAACAGAAGCCCATCCCTCATCAGGGATGACAGGGGTGTTCGAGAAAATTAATAAATTATTTGAACACAGCAAATAGTGGGTATTCCACAGAGCTAACACACAACACAGCTACGTACTGCAATAGATAGACTATATTAACTTGTTTAATCGCCTGGCTTTTTATAACATGTGCTATGTAGCACTAAGAACAAGGGTGAATAAAGGGACCTACTTGCTGTAAAATGTGTGCTACAGTTGGCAGTTCTCAACTTTTTTTTTTTTTTCTGTAAAAGTTCCTTCTAGCCAAGACTGGCCAAGGTAACACTGCGTGTTATTACCTTGTCTGTTATGTCCTGCCATTTTTACAGCTTAACTACAAAAGCAGGTAATGATCTGAAGGAAGCATGTGAGGCTAGGCAGTATATTTTGCAAGTTGTATGTGCAAGTTACAGTGACATGTTGGTGTGCTCAATCTCCCTTACCTTTATTGCACAGATAGCATTGCCTGTAAACAATATTACTCAAGAAAATGAACACAATGCAGATTTATTGGACTAGTGTCTTTGGCATTTTATTTTCATTATGCTGAATTTGACTTCTCCATCAGGAAGACATGCCATCTTTCATTTCTGCATAGTGTTACATTGAAAGTATCACTTTTTCTTTGCGAGATTTGGCAGTTTCAAGCTGAAAGTTATCATAATCACATCATTTCTTGCATATATAGAACAAAGATTTTAGTTGGTCCATCACTGATTATGCGTGTTAAGAATGCAGGCAGAATATACATATGCAAGCTGTTCATTACATGGATGCCGTCATGGCTGCACATATTTCCACTGCAGCGTGGAATAGCCTAGGCATCAGTGCCAAGATTTGGATAGATGATCGTCTGTAGATGGTGAGATCTGCGTGTATCTACTGGTAGGGACTGAAATTATGTGCCAAGTTTAGTAGAGGATGCGGAATCAACCTGGAATTATAGTTTAGTTACCACAATTGTTTTTTGCATGACTGTTTTTAATTGCATTTGTCACCTGCCTATCTCATATTCATTCCAGATAACTCGTGGACATATCTGAAGAGGAAGGCACACGCCAGCAGATGAAAAGGAGCAAAGGTGCCTGCTCTAAATAAAGCTCTGGAGGCGTGCGCAGAGATTGCGTCGTTCATGAAGAAATGGAGTCTTTTATTATTGCTTGGTTGGCTTCAGGTACTGACTTACATTTCTTGCTTTTCATGTTCAGCTCCTCTGATGGCCGAAGATGGGCTCATGTTCTGGCTGAGGTTCATGTTATTCAAATAAACAGTTGAAAATCGACCTTCTTGTGTTTTTTTTTTCCAGAGTGTGGAGAAAGTGTTCATGTACCATTTACGGAGTACCAATATTACTGCATGAAACACATTTGGTGTGTTAGATAGAAAAGGAAAGCTCACCAACAAAAGTTTTGCTCCTTACCCTACAAGAACCAAAAAGGTGGTTTTGTTCATTATTCTGCCTAATATCTTCATTTTCTAATGGACCCGACTTTATGACTTCCATGAGTATGAGTTCTACTTTAATTGGACTATTAACAGAAGGCTACAACAATGGGAATGCTGCACAAGACAGAAGGAAATGAGTCGCACATGAGTGCCTGTAGCAATTGCTGGTGTGGCGATTCCTTTTCTTCCATCTACTTATGTTGCTTATTTTGTGATGTTTACATTATTCATGAAAGCTGCTTTACACCACAGCAACCATACAAATTCATTACGATGTCATTACAGTCACAATTTCTCACAGGTGAGATCCCTCATGCGCCAGTTACGGTTCCGACCCTGAACTTGCATGTTACATATAGACATAAACATTCACCCATTGTGCGATATTGACAATGTCGGTAGGTAATGTCAGCTTTAAAAATTTTCATTCGTAGTAGGATGTCGGCAACGTTGGGAGGTACTACGGCTTTAATGGTAGTTTTTTTGCGGTACGGCATTTGTAATGTTGCTAAATAAGTACGACTTCAGAGGTTTTTGCTTGTGGTACGGGATTGGTAATATTAAGGAAAACTACGGCTTCAAAAGTAGTCTCTTGAGTTACGGCATTAGTACTGTTCGTTGGTAACTACGGCTGCAGTAGTGTCATGTATCATTACGGGATCTTTACGGAAACTGGCATCAAGAGTTTGCAGGCTATTATACCGTAATATGACGGGACTTTTTTCTAACAGTGTACGGCAAGATTACCTGCAAGCACGGCAACACTGGCCGAATGCAGCGCGCTTTGTTCTGTTTTTTTTTTCAGCTTTTTTCTTCCTCCATGTTTGCATGACTCCCGTGCAATGAATTTCCCGCGCTGGCTTGTTAAGCACGTGGTCGTCCGCGCATGTTGTTTACCTAGCAGCAGCTTTGTTTCAATCGCCACGTTCGTTTCACGCTGTCGGTTTCCTTTCATTGCGTCATGCCGAGGAGGAAGGCGAATGTGACCAAAGGCGGCGCGACCACGGCTGAGCCCAGCAACATCGACCAAGCATCGGCGGCGCCACAGCGGTAGACCGCTCGACGTTCTTCTGGTCCAACTACCGCAAAGTCCAGCACCGCTGGCCCGTTGTCTGGGCGTCGGCAGCGCTCCCAACCTGGCGTCGCCGACAGTACCATAGAGAACTCTACGTCTGTCGCACCTTCAGCTGGGCCGGCAGCGGCGCTGAACAAAGGCGACGATCTAATGCCTCCTGGAAGGCCCGACTGTTCAGAGGTGAACGGTCGAACCTCGGCCCGAGCCAAGCCAGCCGTTGCACAGGACATGACTGGAGGCAACGCAGGTGCCGAGAAGTCGGTGAAGCCGGCCGTAGCTGCAAAGCGAGCGCGTGCAGCACGGGGTCCTTCAATTAAGCGTGCCGCAGTCAAAGCCTCAAATCCCGGAAACGGAACCTCCGAAAGCCCAAGCTATTCCAAGCCAACCGGCGGCGGCACGGACAACTCCAAAGTAACGGTAGAGGCAGCTCTCAAGACGGGAAAACGAGGGCGTGCAGCAAATCCCCAGGCCATTGTGGCGAAGACAAAATGAGCGCGGAACACCGAAAGCCTGGTCCGTTCACCGTCGGCCACTCTAAGTCTGCTGGTGCACTGACCGAAGCTGGTGACACTGCAGGAGCCTCGAAGTTAACTGGAAAGCCGGCAGCAAAGCGTGGTGGTGCAGCTACTCGCAAGGCTGGTGCTGGCACAGCTGTGCTGCAGCGGCGTGCCAATCAATACCCGCCGGCTGAAAGAGGTGCAGCTGATGCATCGAATACTGGAGAGGAGAACCTTTTGCAGCCAAATAGAAAATCATCAGCACGCTCCAAGCAGCCTGGTGTGACTGCCAATGCTGGCAAGAGTGTGGATGCATCTAATGTGACATTCTAGAACTAAACGAAGCTGGCCAAGGGCAACAAGCGAGGCCGTGCACCTACCCTCGACAGTACCATGTCAGGGTCTCAACAGCTGGAAGAACAAGGCCCACCTGCTAAGCGCACTATGGGCAATGTATTGACTGGCAGAGAAAAGTCCAGCACCGCAGCAAAAGGAGCTAAACGAGCGGCTCGTCCTTCAAATACTCGGTACCGCAGGCCAAACTACGGCTTCTAACAGCACTGGGAAACAGAAGACGACGGCAGCCAAGGGGCGTCTACAGTCAAAGCCAAAACAAAGGAAGCGAAAGGGCGCTCCATCCGATGCTGATGATGTCTCATATGCTTCAGATAGTAGCTATGTAGTGTCACGTGGTTTGCTGCAGTGGGCAAAACGCAGGGAACCTTTTTCTTATGACTACATACGCCCATGGGTAGAGGAGCAGCTCTGGAGTGACAATGACACCGATGACAAATACATTTAAATGCCTCTATCAGCAGCATCATACCTCCTGTTGGTTTGCTCCAACCATACCGTCTCAGGAATAGGTTGATCGCTGCTGGAGGTAGTAGTTCAAGCATTGACAGTGAAGACGATGACATGCCTGTCTCTCCTGGAGAGGATCTCCTGTCGAGAGGCGAGGCAAAATTTGCATTGGAAACACTCTCACATTCCACGACAACCGCTGCTGAAGCGATCAGCATGCTGGTGAACTTTGCAAGCAGTCGCCGCCTTCCCTGTGGTGCCCTGACCGAACTAGTCACAACTGTCAACAAGTTCTTTGCTCCGGCTGTGGATGTTCTGCCTAGCCGCAAGGCTTTGGTGAAGGCACTGTCAGAAATGCCTGAAGTGTCACTTTGAATACAAGCCACAAGTTAAAGCTGGGCTCACTTTCATAGAGTGGCTGCGAAGTACATTTCACATCTCTGGTTTATGCGCGACAGAAAGTTGACAGCAAATCATTTATCATCCCGTTTTAAAATGTGCAGAGCAACAAGGATGCCTGTTGAAATTTTTATCTTGTCAAGTGCTTCACAGCTATTTCACAGTATAAAATATCAATGTTCCCATTTTGTCTTTCACAAGCAGCTATCTCCTCACTAGATCTAATCCCATGGAAATCCTTCTCTTTCCCCCCAGGCTGCTACTCGCCGGCTGCAGGTTCTACTCCGGCAGGTAGACTAGCAGCTTCCTTACTCCCTTCATCGTGCAGCGTTTTCGCAGAAAGGAAGACCCACGTGGCCTGGCACGTTGACATGCGGGTGACTGCAGAACCTGCAACACCCGGACGGACCTCGAAGGCTTAATCTTAGACTGCCCGCTGCATTCTGGCCCCAGGCCCTTGCTTCGCTCAAAACGGAATGGCAACAGACCTCGATCCAGACCTGGGCACTACCGAGGCACAGCAGCGCTGTGACCGCCAACGAGCTATGGCAGTCACTGTATCAATTCTTGGATGATCCTGAGGCTCCAGCCACTGGGACCAGGCTTCTTCATCTCGGGCGTACCAGCGACCGCATCACGCCACATGATGTAGAATTAGGTCTCCCCTATCACCACTGTCTCCCTTGCCTTTTCACCTACCCCACTTCCAAACAATTCACCGCAGCCTTTAGGCGCAAAAATGCGTAAAAAGACGTGTACAAAACATGGCCCTGCTTCAAATAAGTACAAGTTACCCTCATTCGAGACGACCCACTGGTTCGCCGCATCGTACGTCATCGAACAGCGGAGAAGCAGAATAGCATCCGAGTTCAAGAACCCGAGCTTCCCGACTGTTGGAGCGAAGGCCTTGATGACCGCACTTAAAAACTGGACTCAAGAGCCTAACTCTAAATTCGATGCAAATTCAAGTGGGAGCAATGTTCCGAAGCTCCTTAAGGATACGGCCAAGAAAGTCGGAACAGCAGAGAACAAGCTGAATGGCAAGGTTAAGGCTGAGAAAGAAACCAAGAAGGGCAAGCAGGGACCCGCAAAGGTCGCCAAGACAGTGGTGGTTGCTGCCGCTGCAGTACAGGAAAATGTGACGCCTGTTAGGGGCGGTGGGGCTTCCCAGCAGGGCATCAACAGCAAGGTGAACCTGCCTATCAAGACCAAGGGCAGAGCAAAGGGAAAAATCACCGATGGACTCAAGGCCAAGGCCGCTACAAAAAAGGCAAAAATAGTGAAAGAAGAGAAACCAGCCCCGGCACTGCCACCTGTGAAGCCGTTGCACAAGGAGTCGGTGTATGACTTCAGCGATTCGGACGATGACGGCCTGGTGGTTGACGAGAACCCGCCACCGCAGCCACGCCGCTCCTACGAGCGAGCCGTGGCTATTCCCGCAACAACAGCTCTACCGCCCACCTCCAAGTTCAGCATCAACGCCTCCATGGGCAACTTCGCGGGGGGGCGGAGGTTGCAGCAGGCGCGGCTGGAACCACGTCACCTGTGATGAAGTCCCAGGACAGCCAGTAACGTTCTTCAAACATCGGTTTTCATTCAATGGCAACGCAAGGTGGAGAAAGCAGCTACAGCAAACAACAAGGCTACCAGAACAACAAGGCTGCTCAGCAGATCTGTGGTTCCCTAGACGGCGGCCAGTGAAGATGACACTGCTGACGTCCCGAACAACGGAACCATCGATGACTTGCTGCTGCGTCCAGCATTGCCGTTGACAATGACAGCACACGAGTTAGTCTTGAATAAGAGTTGGGTGGTGGCCGAGCATCGTTGTCGATGTTGGACAGGATCCAGGGCATGCTGTCCATGCAGAAGAGTGCGTTCACCTTTGGGCAGTGCGAAGGGGGTGGACTCATTGACCCCACAGCATAGGGCTTCTAGAGGTAGGTCCGTTGAGCACGGCTTGACAAGGGGTTGGCCGGACCACCCGAAGGATTGGCCCGACGCCCACGCTCAAGCGGCCCACTCCCTTTGGCTCTGCCGCCTCCCTGATGCGGTACGGCGAGGAAGAATCTCGAGGAGTCTCAAGGAGTGCCACGCGAACGACGACTATGTTTACCCTGGACTGGAAGCCTCGGACGACGGCGCTTCGCGTGTTCAAACCTCGGGGGTGATAAGCGAGACGAGGCATGGAATCCCAAAGCCAAGCTTGCTCCAAACTGCCCAAAAACACCACGCCCCACACGAGAGGGAACACAAAAGTCTGCGTAGCGCACCATCAAGGACACGGCGTCCAAGCTTGCCAACAAGCCTCCTCTCAAACGAACCAATCACCGCAAGAAGGCGCAAGAGGCGCCTGAAGGTAAAGAAAATGACATCGAGAAGTCTGAAGCCGGCCCGTCCACATCCTTAGTGGCCAGCAAAAAGCCCTCCCTGCCTCCACATGCCTTCAGGTTGAAAAAGCCGAAGAAAGGTTTTGCCCTCCAAAGCAGCGTCTGGGCAAGATTGTCATGATCCACATGATGATCGACTGAGAAAGAGACGCTCTGCATGTGTGCTTGTGTGTATGCATATTTTTGTGTTTGTGTTTACCTACGGCAGCCATCAGGAGCTTCGCGGTTTCATTTCCAAACCGGCGGATAGTTGTCTTCAAGTGTACATATTGTTCTCTTCAGCCATACCTCACTTTTTCGTCATGCCCCACTGACGGACAAATCACTTCGCACCCCCCACCACCCGCTCACCTCTTCTAATCAACATTTTAATTAGACGAATTGCCTCAGGGCTTCATGGCGTAAAGCACATGCATTTCATGAGGCACATTACGCTATGCATACAGTATTTGATGTGCATACACAGATATACCATACTATATATATATATAAACACATATATATATTCACAGATATATGCGTACAGCACGACTCATATATATTTCAGTAAAATCTCCATTTTGTCACGTTTTTAGACTGTTCGTCACGAGAAGCCCGTTCAAATAAGCGTGACCATTACAAAGTGTCTCGAAAGAGGTCAGTCGGCGTCAGATACCATACTTTTTTGAATGTCGTGATAAAAAGCAACGCACAGGCTTTGTATATGCCATTTTGTTAACAGCTGATAGCCTAGTGTTCCAACAAAAACCATCCGTGTCGCCTAGGAGAAAATGTGGACTGGTGTCACTTGGCGGCTTTGCATGTCGAGCATTTTCTTAGATGACGTAGCTGCGAAAACTTTGCCCACCTCTATACTGGATGTATTTCTGAAGCTGGTGACGCCTTTACAGCACGATTGAAAGCAAACTCCTTGTTAAATTGTTTTTGTTGTACAATTTTTTACATTACTGCTGTAGCAAAATGTGGCAGCGCTGTCAGTGCAAGCTTTTTTTAACGGACACTGTGACAGCATGGGAATGCAGAGTAGTGGAAACCTTGATGTGATGGCTTAGTCTAAAGCATGACCACGGCTCTGCAAATGAATTTTTCTTGGAATTAGGTTATTCATAACAAGCCTGGACTCGCCCGTAATGCGACTTGCACTTATGCATGCTCGCTTACAACAGGTAAAGAAATTGGAAGCGACAATTTGAAAGCGGCGCACAGCGTGTGATGACATTATGATTGTTTCTCTAAATTTAGCAGCCTGACAATGGTATTGTTCGCGATTCGTATAGCTCTGCACGCTAGCACTTATATGCAAATTCTGAATAATATCATCCAATCCCATCCATAATACCCATCCAAAGGCTGCTACTCGCCGGCTCCCATCCGCCGGCTCCCATGCATAATACCCTCCCAAGCTGCTACTCGCCGGCTGCAGGTTATACTTCGGCAGGTACAGACTAGCAGCCTCCTTACTCGCTTCATCGTGCAGCGTTTTCGCAAAGGAAGACCCACGTGGCCTGGCACGTTCACATGTGGGTGACTGCAGAACCTGCAACACCCGGACGGACCTCAAAGACTTACTCTTGGACTACCCGCTGCATTCTGGCCCCAGGCCCTTGCTTCGCTCAAAACGGAATGGCAACAGACCTCGATCCAGACCTGGGCACTACCGAGGCACAGCAGCGCTGGACTGCCAACGAGCTATGGCAGTCACTGTATCAATTCTTGGATGATCCTGAGGCTCCAGCCACTGAGACCAGGCTTCTTCATCTCGGGCGTACCAGCGACCGCATCACGCCACATGATGTAAATAATTAGGTCTCCCCTATCACCACTGTCTCCCTTGCCTTTTCACCTACCCCACTTCCCAAACAATTCACCGCCGCCCTTTAGGCGCAAAAAATGCGTAAAAAGACGTGTACAAAACACTGGCCCTGCTTCAAATAAGTACAAGTTACCCCTCATTCGAGACGACCCACTGGTTCGCCGCATCGTACGTCATCGAACAGCGGAGAAGCAGAATAGCATCCGAGTTCAAGAACCCGAGCTTCCCGATGGTTGGAGCGAAGGCCTTGATGACCGCACTTAAAAACTGGACTCAAGAGCCTAACTCTAAATTCGATGCAATTTCAAGTGGGAGCAATGTTCCGAAGCTCCTTAGGATATGGCCAAGGAAGTCGGAACAGCAGAGAACAAGCTGAATGGCAAGGTTAAGGCTGAGAAAGAAACCAAGAAGGGCAAGCAGGGACCGCAAAGGTCACCAAGACAGTGGTGGTTGCTGCCGCTGCAGTAGAGGAAAATGTGACGCCGGTTAGGGGCGGTGGGGCTTCCCAGCAGGGCATCAACAGCAAGGTGAACCTGCCTATCAAGACCAAGGGCAAAGCAAAGGGAAAAATCACCGATGGACTCAAGGCCAAGGCAGCCACACAAAAGGCAAAAATAGTGAAAGAAGAGAAACCAGCCCCGGCGCTGCCACCTGTGAAGCCGCTACACAGGAGTCGGTGTATTACTTCAAACGATTCGGAAGATGGCGGCCTGGTGGTTGACGAGAACCCGCCACCGCAGCCACGCCGCTCCTACGAGCGAGCCGTGGCTATTCACGCAACACCAGCTCTGCCGCCTATCTCCAGTTCAGCATCAACGCCTCCATGGGCAACTTCGCGGGGGGGGGGAGGTTGCAGGCAGGCGCGGCTGGAACCACGTGACCTGTGATGGAGAACCAGGACAGCAAGTAACGTTCTGTCAAGCTTCGATTTTCATTCAATAATAGGAAGCGCAAGGTGGAGAAAGCAGCTACAGCAAACAACAAGGCTACCAGCACAACAAGGCTGCCCAGCAGATCTGTGGTTCCCTAGACGGCGGCCAGTGAAGAGGACACTGCTGACGTCCCGAACAACGGAACCATCGATGACTTGCTGCTGGCGTCCAGCATTGCCGTTGACAATGACAGCACACGAGTTAATCTGGAATAAGAGTTGGGTGGTGGCCGAGCATCGTTGTCGATGTTGCACAGGATCCAGGGCATGCTGTCCATGCAGAAGAGTGCGTTCACCTTTGGGCAATGCGAAGGGGGTGGACTCATTGACCCCACAGCATAGGAGCTTCTAGAGGTAGGTCCGTTGAGCACGGGCTTGACACAGGGGTTGGCCGGACCGCGCGGAAGGATGGCCCGACGCCCACGCTCAAGCGGCCCACTCCCTTTGGCTCTGCCGCCTCCCGGATGCGGTACGGCGAGGAAGAATACCTCGAGGAGTTTCTCCTCAAGGAGTGCCACGCGGACGACGACTATGTTTACCCTGGACTGGAAGCCTCGGACGACGGCGCTTCGCGTGTTCAAACCTCGGGGGCGATGAGCGAGACGAGGCATGGAATCCCAAAGCCAAGCTTGACCCAAACTGCCCAAAACCACTACGCGCCACACGAGAGGGAACACAAAAGTCTGTGTAGCGCACCATCGAGGACACGGCGTCCAAGCTTGCCAACAAGCCTCCTCTCAAAACGAACCAATCACCGCAAGAAGGCGCAAAAGGCGCCTGAAGGTAAAGAAAATGGCATGGAGGAGTCTGAAGCCGGCCCGTCCACATCCTCAGTGGCCAGCAAAAAGCCCTCCCTGCCTCCACATGCCTTCATGTTGAAAAAGCCGAAGAAAGGTTTTGCCACTCCAAAGCAGCGTGTGGGCAAGATTGTCATGATCCACATGATGATCTACTGAGAAAGAGACGCTCTGCATGTGTGCTTGTGTGTATGCATATTTTTGTGTTTACCTACGGCAGCCATCAGGAGCTTCGCGGTTTCATTTACAAACCGGCGGATAGTTGTCTCAAGTGTACATGTTGTTCTCTTCAGCCATACCTCACTTTTTCGTCATGCCCCACTGACGGACAAAATCACTTCGCACCCCCCACCAGCCGCTTACCTCTTCTAATCAACATTTTAATTAGACGAATTGCCTCAGGGCTTCATGGCGTAAAGCACATGCATTTCATGAGGCACATTACGCTATTGCATAGAGTATTTGATGTGCATACATAGATATACCATACTAAATATATATATATATATATATATTCACAGATATATGCGTACAGCACGACTGATATATATTTCAGTAAAATCTCCATTTTGTCACATTTTTAGACTGTTCGTCACGAGAAGCCCGTTCAAATAAGCGTGACCATTTCAAAGTGTCTCGAAAGAGGTCAGTCGGCGTCAGATACCATACTTTTTTTAATGTCGTGATAAAAAGCAACGCACAGGCTTGTATATGTCATTTTGTAAACAGTGATAGCCTAGTGTTCCAACAAAAACCATCCGTGTCGCCTAGGAGAAAATGCGGACTGGTGTCACTTGGCGGCTTTGCATGTCGAGCATTTTCTTAGATGACGTAGCTGTGAAAACTTTGCCCACCTCTATACTGGATGTATTTCTGAAGCTGGTGACGCCTTTACAGCACGATTGAAAGCAAACTCCTTGTTAAATTGTTTTTGTTCTACAATTTTTTACATTACTGCTTTAGCAAAATGTGGCAGCGCTGTCAATGCAAGCTTTTTTTAACGGACACTGTGACAGCATGGGAATGCTGAGAAGTGGAAACCTTGATGTGATGGCTTAGTCTAAAGCATGACCACGGCTCTGCAAATGAAGTTTTCTTGGAATTAGGTTTTTCATAACAAGCCTGGACTCGCCCGTAATGCGACTTGCACTTATGCATGCTCGCTTACAACAGGTAAACAAAGAAATTGGAAGCGACAATTTGAAAGCGGTGCACAGCGTGTGATGACATTATGATTGTTTCTCTAAATTTAGCAGCCTGACAATGGTATTGTTCGCGATTCGTATAGCTCTGCACGCTAGCACGTAATATGCAAATTCTGAATAATATCATCCAATCCCATCCATAATACCCATCCAAAGGCTGCTACTCGCCGGCTCCCATCCGCCGGCTCCCATCCATAATACCCTCCCAGGCTGCTACTCGCCGGCTGCAGGTTCTACTCCAGCAGGTACAGACTAGCAGCCTCCTTACTCCCTTCATCGTGCAGCGTTTTCGCAGAATAAAGACCCACGTGGCATGGCACGTTCACATGCGGGTGACTGCAGAACCTGCAACACCCGGACGGACCTCGAAGACTAATCTTGGACTGCCCGCTGCATTCTGGCCCAGGCCCTTGCCTCAAAACGGAATGGCAACAGACCTCGATCCAGACCTGTGCACTACCGAGGCACAGCAGCTCTGTGACCGCCAACGAGCTATGGCAGTCACTGTATCAATTCTTGGATGATCCTGAGGCTCCAGCCACTGGGACCAGGCTTCTTCATCTCGGGCGTACCAGCGACCGCATCAGCCACATGATGTAGATAATTAGGTCTCCCCTATCACCACTGTCTACGTTACGCAGAAACATTTGCTTTGGCCATATGTTAAGCTGTTCCGTATCCGCCAAGCAAGTAAAGACACTACCCATGAATGATGGCAACGTATAAATTAATAATGTTTGAAACATTCAATGTAAAACACAAATTGTTCTGCTATTGCCGGCTACATCGCAATGTTACTATAATAACAAAGATGTGCTTCTGAATAGGCATTTCATATAGCATGAGATACGGGTTTTCAGTCCGTGAGCAAACCGCACAATTCGCCTTTTATCGGAGCCGACAACTCCAGGGTGATGCATTTTCCAAGTCAACCGTACTACGTTATTTTACACAACCATCATTTAGATAGTTGATCTCTCAAACAGTACAGCTGACATAATTTGCAGGGTACGTCGCAATGGGAAATCGTTGTAGTTGTCGTTTATAGTTTTGCAGTTCGACCACCTTCACAGCCTGGACTGGAGACCAATTTTCAACCTGCGCTGTTGTGCTACTGCCGGCTGAAAGAGCTGCAGCTGATGCATCGAATACTGGAGAGGAGAACATTTTGCAGCCAAAGACAAAATCATCAGCACGCTCCAAGCAGCCTTGTGTGACTGCCAATGCTGGCAAGAGTGTCGATGCATCTAATGTAACAGTCTAGAATTAAACGAAGCTGGCCAAGGGCAACAAGCGAGGCCCTGCACCTGCCCTCGACACTACCATGTCAGGGCCTCAACAGCTGGAAGAACAAGGCCCACCTGCTAAGCGCACTATGGGCAATGTATTGAGTGGTGGAGAAAAGTCCAGCACCGCAGCACAAGGAGCTAAACGAGCGGGTCGTCCTTCAAATACTCGGTTCTGCAGGCCAAACTGCGGCTTCTAACAGCACTGGGAAACAGAAGACGACGGCAGCCAAGGGACGTCCACAGTCAAAGCCAAAACAAAGGAAGCGAAAGGGCGCTCCATCCGATGCTGATGTCTCATATGCTTCAGATAGTAGCTATGTAGTGTCACGTGGTTTGCTGCAGTGGGCAAAACGCAGGGAACCTTTTTAATTTGACTACATACGCCCATGGGTAGAGGAGCAGCTCTGGAGTGACAGCGACTCCGATGACAAATACATTTCAAATGCCTCGATCAGCAGCATCATACCTCCTGTTGATTTGCTCCAATCATACCGTCTCAAGAATAGGTTGATCGCTGCTGGAGGTAGTAGTTTAAGCATTGACAGTGAAGATGATGACATGCCTGTCTCTCCTGGAGAGGATCTCCTGTCGAGAGGCGAGGCAAAATTTGCATTGGACACACTGTCATATTCCACGACAACCGCTGCTGAAGCGATCTGCATGCTGGTGAACTTTGCAAGCAGTCGCCGCCTTCCCTACGCTGCCCTGACAGAACTAGTCACAACTGTCAACAAGTTGTTTGCTCCGGCTGTGGCTGTTCTGCCTAGCGGAAAGGCTTTGGTGAAGGCACTGTCAGAAATGCCCGAAGTGTCACTTTGCATACAAGCCACAAGTTAAAGCTGGGCTCACTTTCACAGAGTGGCTGCGAAGTACATTTCACATCTCTGGTTTATGCGCGACAGAAAGTTGACAGCAAATCATTTATCATCCCGTTTTAAAATGTGCAGAGCAACAAGGATGCCTGTTGAAATTTTTATCTTGTCAAGTGCTTCACAGCTATTGCACAGTATAAAATATCAGATGTTCCCATTTTGTCTTTCACAAGCAGCTATCTCCTCACTAGATCCAATCCCATGGACATTCCTCTCTTTCCCTCCCAGGCTGTTACTCGCCGGCTGCAGGTTCTACTCCGGTAGGTACAGACTAGCAGCCTCCTTACTCCCTTCATCGTGCAGCGTTTTCGCAGAAAGGAAGACCCACGTGGCCTGGCACGTTCACATGTGGGTGACTGCAGAACCTGCAACACCCGGACGGACCTCAAAGACTTACTCTTGGACTGCCCGCTGCATTCTGGCCCCAGGCCCTTGCTTCGCTCAAAACGGAATGGCAACAGACCTCGATCCAGACCTGGGCACTACCGAGGCACAGCAGCGCTGTGACCGCCAACGAGCTATGGCAGTCACTGTATCAATTCTTGGATGATCCTGAGGCTCCAGCCACTGGGACCAGGCTTCTTCATCTCGGGCGTACCAGCGACCGCATCAGCCACATTATGTAGATAATTAGATCTCCCCTATCACCACTGTCTCCCTTGCCTTTTCACCTACCCCACTTCCCAAACAATTCACCGCAGCCCTTTAGGCGCAAAAATGCGTAAAAGACGTGTACAAAACACTGGCCCTGCTTCAAATAAGTACAAGTTCGCCCTCATTCGAGACGACCCACTGGTTCGCCATATCGTACGTCATCGAACAGCGGAGAAGCAGAATAGCATCCGAGTTCAAGAACCCGAGCTTCCCGATTGTTGGAGCGAAGGCCTTGATGACCGCACTTAAAAACTGGACTCAAGAGCCTAACTCTAAATTCGATGCAATTTCAAGTGGGAGCAATGTTCCGAAGCTCCTTAAGGATATGGCCAAGGAAGTCGGAACAGCAGAGAACAAGCTGAATGGCAAGGTTAAGGCTGAGAAAGAAACCAAGAAAGGGCAAGCAGGGACCCGCAAAGGTCGCCAAGACAGTGGTGGTTGCTGCCGCTGCAGTAGAGGAAAATGTGACGCCTGTTAGGGGCGGTGGGGCTTCCCAGCAGGGCATCAACAGCAAGGTGAACCTGCCTATCAAGACCAAGGGCAAAGCAAAGGGAAAAATCACCGATGGACTCAAGGCCAAGGCAGCCACAAAAAAGGCAAAATAGTGAAAGAAGAGAAACCAGCCACGGCGCGGCCACCTGTGAAGCCGCTACACAAGGAGTCGGTGTATTACTTCAACGATTCGGACGATGACGGCCTGGTGGTTGACGAGAACCCGCCACCACGGCCACGCCGCTCCTACGAGCGAGCCGTGGCTATTCACGCAACGCCAGCTCTGCCGCCCATCTCCAAGTTCAGCATCAACGCCTCCATGGGCAACCTCGCGGGGGGGGGGGGGAGGTTGCAGCAGGCGCGGCTGGAACCACGTGACCTGTGATGGAGTCCCAGGACAGCAAGTAACGTTCTGTCAAGCTTCGGTTTTCATTCAATAATAGGAAGCGCAAGGTGGAGAAAGCAGCTACAGCAAACAACAAGGCTACCAGCACAACAAGGCTGCCCAGCAGATCTGTGGTTCCCTAGACGGCGGCCAGTGAAGAGGACACTGCTGACGTCCCGAAAAACGGAACCATCTATGACTTGCTGCTGGCGTCCAGCATTGCCGTTGACAATGACCGCACACGAGTTAGTCTTGAATAAGAGTTGGGTGGTGGCCGAGCATCGTTGTCGATGTTGGACAGGATCCAGGGCATGCTGTCCATGCAGAAGAGTGCGTTCACCTTTGGGCAGTGCGAAGGGGGTGCACTCATTGACCCCACAGCATAGGAGCTTCTAGATGTAGTTCCGTTGAGCACGGGTTTGACACAGGGGTTGGCCGGACCGCGCGGAAGGATTGGCCCGACGCCCACGCTCAAGGGGCCCACTCCCTTTGGCTCTGCCGCCTCCCGGATGCGGTACGGCGAGGAAGAATACCTCGAGGAGTTTCTCCTCAAGGAGTGCCACGCGGACGACGACTATGTTTACCCTGGACAGGAAGCCTCGGACGACGGCGCTTCGCGTGTTCAAACCTCGGCGGCGATGAGCGAGACGAGGCATGGAATCCCAAAGCCAAGCTTGCTCC
Source organism: Dermacentor silvarum (assembly GCF_013339745.2). Lineage (NCBI taxonomy): Eukaryota > Metazoa > Arthropoda > Arachnida > Ixodida > Ixodidae > Dermacentor > Dermacentor silvarum. The sequence continues at coordinate 390,761,897 of NC_051154.1, read as the reverse complement.
AAACTGCCCAAAACCACTACGCCCCACACGAGAGGGAACACAAAAGCAGTCTGTGTAGCGCACCATCGAGGACACGGCGTCCAAGCCTGCCAACAAGCCTCTTCTCAAACGAACCAATCACCGCAAGAAGGCGCAAGAGGCGCCTGAAGCTAAAGAAAATGACATGGAGGAGTCTGAAGCCGGCCCGTCCACATCCTCAGTGGCCAGCAAAAAGCCCTCCCGCCTCCACATGCCTTCAGGTTGAAAAAGCCGAAGAAAGGTTTTCCCACTCCAAAGCAGCGTCTGGGCAAGATTGTCATGATCGACATGATGATCTACTGAGAAAGAGACGCTCTGCATGTGTGCTTGTGTGTATGCATATTTTTGTGTTTGTGTTTACCTACGGCAGCCATCAGGACCTTCGCGGTTTCATTTCCAAACCGGCGGATAGTTGTCTTCAAGTGTACATATTGTTCTCTTCATTCATACCTCACTTTTTCGTCATGCCCCACTGACGGTCAAAATCACTTCGCACCGCCCACCACCCGCTTACCTCTTCTAATCAACATTTTAATTAGACGAATTGCCTCAGGGCTTCATGGCGCAAAGCACATGCATTTCATGAGGCACATTACGCTATGCACACAGTATTTGATGTGCATACATAGATATACCATACTATATATATATATATATATATAACAGATATATATATTCACAGATATATGCGTACAGCACGACTGATATATATTTCAGTAAAATCTCCATTTTGTCACGTTTTTAGACTGTTCGTCACGAGAAGCGCGTTCGAATAAGCGTGACCATTTCAAAGTGTCTCGAAAGAGGTCAGTCCGCGTCAGATACCATACTTTTTTGAATGTCGTGATAAAAAGCAACGCACATGCTTTGTATATGCCATTTTGTAAACAGGTGATAGCCTAGTGTTCCAACAAAAACCATCCGTGTCGCCTAGGAGAAAATGTGGACTGGTGTCACTTGGCGGCTTTGCATGTCGAGCATTTTCTTAGGTGACGTAGCTACCAAAACTTTGCCCACCTCTATACTGGATGTATTTCTGAAGCTGGTGACGCCTTTACAGCACGATTGAAAGCAAACTCCTTGTTAAATTGTTTTTGTTGTACAATTTTTTACATTGCTGCTGTAGCAAAATGTGGCAGCCCTGTCAGTGCAAGCTTTTTTAACGGACACTGTGACAGCATGGGAATGCTGAGAAGTGGAAACCTTGATGTGATGGCGTAGTCTAAAGCATGACCACGGCTCTGCAAATGAAGTTTTCTTGGAATTAGGTTTTTCATAACAAGCCTGGACTCGCCCGTGATGCGACTTGCACTTATGCATGCTCGCTTACAACAGGTAAACAAAGAAATTGGAAGCGACAATTTGAAAGCGGCGCACAGCGTGTGATGACATTATGATTGTTTCTCTAAATTTAGCAGCCTGACAATGGTATTGTTCGCGATTCGTATAGCTCTGCACGCTAGCACGTAATATGCAAATTCTGAATAATATCATCCAATCCCATCCATAATACCCATCCAAAGGCTGCTACTCGCCGGCTCCCATCCGACGGCTCCCATCCATAATACCCTCCCAGGCTGCTACTCGCCGGCTGCAGGTTCTACTCCGGCCGAAACAGACTAGCAGCCTCCTTACTCCCTTCATCGTGCAGCGTTTTCGCAGAATGAAGACCCACGTGGCATGGCACGTTCACATGCGGGTGACTGCAGAACCTGCAACACCCGGACGGACCTCGAAGACTTAATCTTGGACTGCCCGCTGCATTCTGGCCCCAGGCCCTTGCCTCAAAACGGAATGGCAACAGACCTCGATCCAGACCTGTGCACTACCGAGGCACAGCAGCTCTGTGACCGCCAACGAGCTATGGCAGTCACTGTATCAATTCTTGGATGATCCTGAGGCTCCAGCCACTGGGACCAGGCTTCTTCATCTCGGGCGTACCAGCGACCGCATCAGCCACATGATGTAGATAATTAGGTCTCCCCTATCACCACTGTCTACGTTACGCAGAAACATTTGCTTTGGCCATATGTTAAGCTGTTCCGTATCCGCCAAGCAAGTAAAGACACTACCCATGAATGAAGGCAACGTATAAATTAATAATGTTTGAAACATTCAATGTAAAACACAAATTGTTCTGCTATTGCCGGCTACATCTCAATGTTACTATAATAACAAAGATGTGCTTCTGAATAGGCATTTCATATAGCATGAGATACGGGTTTTCAGTCCGTGAGCAAACCGCACAATTCGCCTTTTATCGGAGCCGACAACTCCAGGGTGATGCATTTTCCAAGTCAACCGTACTACGCTATTTTACACAACCATCATTTAGAGAATTGATCTCTCAAACAATACAGCTGACATAATTTGCTCGGTACGTCGCAATGGGAAATCGTAGTAGTTGTCGCTTACAGTTTTGCTGTTCGACCACCTTCACAGCCTGGACTGGAGAGCAATTTTTATCTGCGTTGTTGTTGTACTGCAGTACAAAGGCTACTTATAGCACTGTCCTACAGGACCAAGACAATAAACATTTGTCTCACAGTTGCGTTTGAAGAGATGTGTATTTACTGCGTCAAGGTTACACATGTCCTGTCACTATTTGTACCGCTGATTCATCAGGCATGTTTATTTTTTGCTTCTTTACATACACTAACCGCATGTGTGCTGCCTTTTATTGCGATAGCAATTATATGGACACTTCAACCGGATTTCTGCCGTCGCCGTGAGGTTTCCTATAGATAAAATCTTCGCCGTGCGCCGTATGCCCGAGCGGAAGCGTGCTGGGACGCGCGCTGTCACGGAGAGCGAACGCACTCAATCACCCACGCGCAAGCAAGGAAGGGGGAAGCCAGCGCCGGAGGGAGCGGGGGGGGGGGGGGGCGCACTTCTACTCGGCCAACAACCGCGCTCGTCACTCGCTCACCCGCCCCGTCTCTTATCTCCACACGGCTCTGACCTTTATGCGCCGTGCATTCGCCGCTCAGTTTCCGTTGAAGCAATAGACCGCACGTACCTTCGCCCGCGGCGAAGTATGCGCTCGCTGCCAGCGTTTTGACCGTCGTTGTCTCCAGTCATTCAGTGCGATCTATTCATGTTCGTTTGTGCGCGCTCGCACCACGCTTGTTCATTCAGTTAGTAATATTCGGGCCACATTTTCCAACGCACGCTACAGATGCAATGCTGCCCGGATCGGCAGTGCAGCACTACAGGTGTGTCCCTTCGCACGCGCTGCCCACGGGAAGTGCTTCTCATCAACACCACCGTTTCACACGCGCCTTCTCGTGGTCATCGAGTCTCTCTTCATGTCGGTCTACTTACGCCGCAGCACACCTGCTTACTTAATCAGCTCATGTTTACTACAATTCATATTGCTACCAAAGCCGCTCACCTTACTTCGTATGACATTGCTGTGTTGCTATCGCATTCATTGCTTCGCCCTTAGGGCTAAACTGTGACATTTTTTTTATTTCAGCCATCTCAAGGAGCCAGCAAGCCAGCAGTAGCGAGGGAGGCCTGCTTCAGCTCGCAATGTTGGATAGTGCGCGCAGTGTGCACGTGGCACAGAGCGAAGTCACCGTCCCGCGCGAAATGCTTGCAGAATCTAGGAACGTATGCGTTTCTTGTGGTTCAAAATATATGTAATCTACTTCGCAACCATAACCCATGCACTTATTTAATACCTGTCTGAAGCATGATTCTTGAAGGCAAGATATGCAGGATTAACAATGACAGTGCACGTCAGTGTTTGGAATGAGCGGAAGTAGCACCAAGAAAGGTTATAGTAGCATTCGGCAAGCAAAAGTACACGGCGATAGTAGCAACATGTGTATTCGTGGTATAGCGTGTAGTGGTTTCACGAGATAAGTAAATTTGCAGGCCTTGGCGAGTGCCCAGTGATGTAAGATTGCCTGGTAGGAATTGTTGCAATTTAGGGATGACACTCTTTACGTTGCCACATGTACTGAACGCGAAAATGAAGCGTCTACCTAAGCGGGCAGCTGTGAAACGTGGTCACCCCGGAAGTTGGCTCCAGAAGACGAAGCAAGGGAACGCAAAAATGCCGTACAACGAGCACATAGGCAGACGCTCGCTGCAGCAAAAACCACCACCAGCATGTCTGAAAAGCAACGCCGTGCAAGTTTGCAACGTGCACGACGGCATGCGGATGAAGACCTAAGACAACGTGAGGCCAAAGCTAAACGTCGAAAGCGGGAATAGGATGAAGCACTCAGACACTCCGCGAGGCTGAAGCCGAACGTTGAAAGCGTGAACAGGATGAATTCAGACAAAATGAGGATAAGCTAGTAAATTTCCCCGCAAACAACTGTGTTTGTCTACCCCCCGAAGCCACCACATCTACCCCTGCTTAACTTGGTGAGCGAGAGCCTGGTTTCTCCGCGTGTGCCGTTTATGCAGATTCGTCGGCTACTGTAACACACACCGGACAGTTGCCATCAGCGAACCAGTCGTCAACCTTCCCAATGACGTTGCGGAAACCGTCGCTATGCTTCTTAACCATCTGGAATACGGGCTCCAAGTCGCAGGCGGCGACGAACGTCACCGAGGAGCGCCGTGTGCGCCACGAGTACCGCTCGCTCATCGACGAGCAGCTTGACGTACAAGAGAACGCTCAGCACAACGCGGTTCTGCTGCAGGCGCAAGAGCTCTTCCAAGGCGTGAGCCACACGGCGGATGCCGTGCTGGACTCTACGCTGGGAACACTGCTTGCTAGACGCGAGGCGGACGCGCTCGCATCGACTCCTGCTTTTTTTAATGTGTTTGGCGGAAAAGTTGCCGATCGAACTCGGATTTTCGACTCAACTGATCCAGTTCCTCTCAAGAATCAAGTGGATACCCAATTCGCGATCGGGTTTTTAGCCGTAGTTTTGCGTCGAGTCGCATTTTTTTCTGGCCTGGTAGTGCGAAAAGACTAGTCGCTTGTCACAGACCACGCTGCGAGCTGGCCACAGCCTAGTTTTACGAAAACTGACGCTCCGTATGCTGTGGGACGAAATGCAGCAAGTAGAAGAAATTGGCGATGCCGATGCGACTGAGAGACCTAGCTCAGCCTCGAAAAAGCGTCTCTCTAGTTACAGCAGCGTCGTGGGCTGCCAGGAGCAAGAAGGTCTGAATCCTAACATAGGATTCTACCGTTTTTCTTTAAGGCCTCACGCAGCGAAGTGTCGGGCGCGCTGGATAACCTCACTACCCCACTACGACCAGCACAGGATGGACAGTTAAATGTGCTCATCCTTGATTTCAAGCCAGCATGTTCAGGCAGTGCAGCAAGGTAGTATTGATTACAGGACATCGATGTTCAAGCCCTCTCATTAAAATCTACATGAAACAAGCAGCGCACGAGCTCGCGCTACGGCGCGATTCGCACGTACGTTACGGCGACCTCACATGCATTGCATCAGACATTTATCAGTTACTCAAGGGACAGATAGTCCTAGCGCAGACATGACTACTTGTTTAGCGGCTTGCAGTCAACAATGATTAAATGACGTCCGCCGTTTCGCGGCGTGCTGAAAGACCGCTGCCGCCGCGGCGCGTATCGTCGTGCGCTCGAGCAGTTCCGTACATGTGATGTCTGCTTATCACTGCTTTGAATTCATTTATTGAAAGTATTTCCTCGTCTTTTTGCGCCAGGGTGTAGCAGCGTGCACACCTTACCTGAAGTTCAACTTCGTACGCGACTCGCTTTACTTGCGATGGACACCGCACTTAAACTTTGCCGCTTATTTCTTGAACGACGTACACGTACTTGGCATTGCATTATTTCTTGCCTTGACGCGGTGTGCCACCCCTGAAAAAATCGGCGGAGCCTGATATGCAGTGCAGGCCGTTGCACAACACAAGCTAGAGTGGCGGTTCCATATTGTAAACCCAGGGCAGAGGGGCGCTTTTTAGCACCATTTTTACGGCGCCCCCTGGGCAAAGCAAAAACTCTATAGCGGCAAAAATTTAGGGGTCCTTATTATTGGGTTAGGCAAAGCCTGGTGGATGTAAGCAGATTACGGGCGCTTGCGCGCCATGTGGTTGCTTTGTGACTGGGAATGACTCTTCCGTATCGGATGTTGCGAGAAGGTTGTGGATCCTCGTCTAATTTCAAAATTGTTGGATTCAGCGAAGGTTTAGTGATTCGTTGACCGCTTTCGTGTTTTTATTAGATAAGGCAGGTGTGTTGGTTTGTTCGCTAGACCCAATGACTCTCGGTGCGAACACGGCGCTTTCCTGTGCCCTGTGGTCGTGTGAGCTGGTGTGTTCCCAGGGAGAAGGCCACAAAGAAGTTAATGCTGCGACCTCAAGCTCGAGTGTGCCATTGGCTATCGTTTCAAGAACAAACTCTGAGGTCACGACTGACCGACGCTTCGGGCAACCTGACAACTTGTCGCCCTCAGGTCGGATCTTCCGGCGGCGGAGCAGTCTGTTGCGTCCAGAATCGGCAGGGCGCATTCTTTGGTTGTTTCCATCGAGGCCGCCCCTTTCATCAACGTCGCCCATGCGGCGACAGTGCCTGACACCGACGGTGACGGGCAAACAAGCGCCCCAAATCGGCAGCGCGCATCCTTTGGGTGTATCACCCGGTGCCACCCCCTTCATCGGCGGCCGCCTACCTGGCGACGCGGCCCGACACCCGCTGTGACGCGATGACAAAGAAGCTCACTTAAACGCGACCACAACCGTCACCCTTCGTGGAAGCAGGAACCAGCACGAAGGTCACTCGCCCGACCCTGGCAAAATGACCGTCACGCAGAAAAAGAAACCAAGTCGACGACTTTCGTGGAAGGAGTGTGAATCCCCTGTTCCCAGTTTACCTCTTGCTGCTTCGAAGGTTGGACACCAGAGAAGACTAATCGGACACCAGATGCTTGAAACTAATGGGAAGACTTTGTTCTTAATTCCAGACCCGCATTACACGTCCTCAGGGGACAAGATCCAGGATGTTTCAAAACTTGGTTATTTAAATAGATAATAAATTTACGCAGGAACTCCCTAACCGGGTCGTTACCCACCCTCTGCCAAGAATCCACGACAACGGGAACAAGCAAACGTAAATGGCCATGTGAACTAGCCTATTAGCTAATGAGGATGAAAGAATTATACATGGCATGCATTCTTAACAGAAGTTTTAGCTGTGCATGTTTAGGCAGGGTGTAACACTGTACTACATTGACTCTATAATTGCACATTTTATTGCGATAGCAATTATATGGACACTTCAACCGGATTTCTGCCGTCGGCGTCGCCGTCGCCGTCGCCGTGAGGTTCCGTATAGATAAAATCTTCACCGCGCGCCGTATGCCCGAGCGGAAGCGTGCGGGGACGCGCGCTATCACGGAGAGCGAACGCACTCAATCTCCCACGCGCAAGCGACGAAGCGGGAAGCCAGCGCCGGAGGAAGCGGGGGGGGGGGGGGGGCACTTCTACTGTGCCAACAACCGCGCTCGTCGAGGTCTCTTATCTCTCCCACGCGCAAGCAAGGAAGCGGGAAGCCAGCGCCGGAGGGAGCGGAGGGGGGGGCGCGCACTTTTCCTCTGCCAGCAACCGCGCTCGTCGCTCGCCGCACCGTCTCTTATCTCCACACGGCTCTGACCTTTATGCACTGGCCGCTCAGTTTCCGTTGAAGCGATAGACCGCACGTACCTTCGCCCGCTGCTTGCTGCCAGCGTTTTGACAGTCGTTGTCTGCAGTCATTCAGTGTGATCTGTTCATGTTTGTTTGTGCGCGCTCACACCACGCTTGTTCATTCAGTTAAATAGTCGGGCCACATTTTCCAACGCACGCTACACATGTAATGCTGCACGGATCGGGCAGCATTACATGTGGGCAGCATTACATTACATTACACGCGCGCTGCCCACGGGAAGCGCTTCTCATCAACACCACCGTTTCACACGCGCCTTCTCGTGGTCATCGAGTCTCTCTTCATGTCGGTCTACTTACGCCGCAGCACACCTGCTTACTTAATCAGCTCATGTTTACTACAATTCATATTGCTACCAAAGCCGCTCACCTTACATCGTATGACATTGCTGTGTTGCTATCGCATTCATTGCTTCGCCCTTAGGGCGAAACTGTGACATTTTTTACTTACAGTAGTTAAACAGCATGATGTGAACTGTTTGCAATAAATAGTCAACAAACCCACCAGTTTTCAAGCATGTGAGTGGGTAGAAGTTCAAATTGAGAAGGCTGTTAAGGTATCCTTTCCAAGGGAACTATGGGAGATGCAGCAGGAGTGGCAAGCCAAGTTTTAAAAATTTTCTCTGGGTATCGCAAACACGTTTGCTTTCATCATGTCCAATTCTGATAATATTTGTTATATAAACTTGGATGTGAATCACGGGCATTGCATTTATTACTTCGCTTACTATTCCAGATGGACACACCAGAAAAGGCGTACTTGAGGTCAAGAGCAGCATGGCTTGCATTTCTTAAAGTGCACTCAAGGAGGAGAATCAAACGACTCCAGCAGACTAGGTGGCGACTAGAGAAGAAAAAGCACAGTTGCAAAATGACTAACAAAAGAGAATATTCTACTGAAAGAGCAAGCAACAGTTTCGGATAGCTCAGGAACAGCAAAGCGGCATTTGCTCCAACGACAAGTCGGAAAGCACAGTCCTGCAAGCATGCCCGCAGTATACTCACCTGAGCTGAGAACTTTTGCCTTGACACTTTACTTTTACTCCCCCCGAGCCTACTGATATGTAAGAAAGGTCTTTTATACATGCCGTAAACACCCCAGAACCCTAAGAAAGTGGTATGAAACTGTTGATGGGCAGCCAGGGCTTTCATCTAAAGCATTTTACGCACTAAAACTGAAATGTTTTGAAACGAGGAGCAAAGGCAACCAGACAATTTGTAGCCTAGTGGTCAACGAGATGTCGATTCGTCAGCAAATTCAATGAAACAGGTGCTGTTTTGATGAATTTGTTGACATTGGAACAGGTTTCGATAGTGACTCCCTGCCACAGGCAAAAGCTGCTTTTATAATGGCAGTGACCATTAACGGAGACTGGAAGTTGGCCCTTCGCTATTTTCTTGTGGATGGGATAAATGCGCAACAACGGGCTAATCTTGTACACGAGTGCCTCCAAAGCATGCACAATGCTGGGGCCATGGTTGTTTCAGCAATGTGTGACGGTGCCCCAGCCAATATGTCCATGCTGAAAGAGCTCGGACGCAACTTTCAAAATCTAAGAAACTTAAAGACGATATTTGCACACCCTACGACCCGACAGCCTGTAGCAGCATTTCTTCATCCCCGCCGCATGCTAAAGCTCATCAGAAATGCACATGCACATAAGGGGTGCTTTATTGATCAGAACGGTAAAGCAGTTTGCTAGGAACACACTGAGCAGCTGCAGTGTGCAGCAGACAGAAGGCCTGCACTTGGCCAACAAGTTGCGCAGAGCTTACATCGAGTGGGAACGGCAACCCATGAAGGTCAGCCTTGCTGTACAATTGATGAGTACTTCTGTCACAACAGCGCTGGCCGAGTGCAGGGAACTGCAACCAGAAGGCTCCTCCAACACACAGCCAACCGAGAATTTTATATTACACATTAACAACATTTTTGATGCCCTTAATTCAAAAAGCATGCACCAAAAAGCTTTTATGAAGCCCTTACATGAAAAGAATGCAAAGGTTATTGAGACCATGTTTGAGAGCACAACCCAGTACCTGTTCTCCTCAAGGGAAAATGCCAGTAAAAAAAGAATAATTGAACCAGGCCGAAAGACAGGCTTTCTGGATTTTCTCATTCGCATGAAAACTTTAAATGACCTTTTCAACTTTCTTGTTGTTGAAAAACCACTGCTAAAATACATTCCAGCTGACAAAATCTGCCAGGATCACCTTGAACTCTTCTTTGTACTGACACGAGCACACGGCGTGCACAATGACAACCAAACTGCACAACAGTTTCGTGCAGCATTTAAAAAGGTTATTGTTCAAAATGAGCTTGTAAATTTTTCAACAGGGAACTGTCTGAGCCTGGACAGCATTGCAATATTATCATGCAGCAGTTCTACAAAGCTTCATCGATGAAAGTATTAAATGAATCAGTGGAATGAAAGGAGCTTCTAAATGCTGAGACTATTGAGCAGTCCTATATCAGCAGTGAGCATGATTACACATCATTGCTCCCAAATACATCCGCGAATGTGGCGGGTAAGATTGTCACGTACTTGGCAGGTTATGTAGCACATAAGTTGTGTTCAAAACTGACAAGCGAGTACTGCACGACTGCACTACTTATTACACAGCCAGGAGAATCATATTCATTAATTGTAAGGAAGAACAGGGGAGGGCTGCGATTTCCATCAGAAAGTGAATCTATCGGAAATCAGAATCACTTGTCCGAATGGCACTGCACATGAAGAAACTAGCATCCAGAACCTTGCTGCATGACCTTTTACACCAGGTTGTTGATGCATTCTATACGAAAGACCTGTTTGCAGAACTTCATGTGCACATGTTTGAGAACATTCCGCTTGACAACCACTACATCCACCTTGTACGGTGCATAGCAGAAACCTACCTTAACATGTGCCTGTTCCATTTAGGCAGGCGGGCAACTGAGAATGTGCACACTGCCAAAGTACGTCAAGTGTTCAGAAAACATACCCAGTTGAAGGGACAATGAAATATAGTTTTGCTAGCCCATTGTCACTGCCCAATTGTTACCACTTTTCATAACAGTATTGTAACATTCAATTTCAACATGTAACTTTTGTGTTCTGTTTTTAGGAATGACAGAGCATTCAGAATGCAAAATACGACTTGTTACAAATGACAAGGGATGTGGAAGTATTTCACCTGTAATGATGCCCAATGTATCAGATATACTGCGCTGTTGCATTTTATATGCTAATGTACACCCAGCTGTGGACAGTTCAACAAACTAATAGCTAAATAGTTTGTGCTTTACTAAGGTGTAACTGAAACAAACTTTTGTTTCTACTAATGTATTCTCCTTTACAAGAAATAAATGTCAACAATTTGTTCCGATTTTCCTTGATGTGGAACTGTGTTTGGGCACTCATCACAAAGTTAAATACTAATCTAGTCTTTTACTCTTCATTCGTTAATTCAATATTCAAATTATTGAGCTTTCATTTCTATTCGAATGGAGAGATAACGGCACATTACATTTATTAGTCTCGGGGAGGAAAGTTTGATGCAAGTGGCGACTGTTCCGAATGATTCTGCTACAGCAGAGCGAGAGTTCTTACGTAGACACCAGTTCTTAAGCAGGTACAGGTAACTCATGGAATAATTTTCTGTTACTCAGTAACAGAAACTGAGTAACAGCACGCTGGTGTGCGAACTACTAATGCCAACCAATGAACTACCTACATCCAAAGCAGTACTTTGCACTTCATGACCCTTGTAAGGTGCGTCCTTCTGTGCTCATCTCTAGCACTTAGCGCATTACAAGAACATTTTTCTACCATTCTTGTGTTACCCTGAAACTCGTGTGCTAAGTTTGTGCAAATAGTTCATTTTTAACCAACATTTCGTGCATAATTTACTACACGTACTCCACGCTGTATAAGTCTGAGCAGTAACTTCATTCAAGTTAATGGTCACGCTATAATAGTGCTTTATCAGTGCTACCATCGTCAGGCAAGTCAGTTTAAGAGCAGTATTACACGAATAACGTCTACTGCACTAGTCGGGCTGTTTCGTCCATAAAAATGCTAATTGCGAATGTATTGCACATGAAACGCTGCCACGATGCTCTAGAACCCCTAGCAAAAAATGTAGGTTTTCTCAACACAAACGTAATACAAGCACGACACATAGACACTAATCAGCCAAAGCTGCAATACAAGCAGCAGAAATGTACAACATTGCACTGGCCCCGCCGGTAGGGTTGACACCCTGCTTTACTTGGCTAAGAACCGGCATGTCCAGAGAACAACGTTGTGATGAACGGTGCTGCAGAAGTCTACTGTATTACAGGCCAGGTAAAGGAACAGAGACATATACATACGTACATATTATATATATATATATATATATATATATATATATATTGCGAGACAGCTGTTCAACCGCGACGGTTTTTTTATGCAGGCCGCACGCTAAAGAGAATGACGCTGGCCGTGATGATGAGTATATACATATGAAGAAGATGAAGGGGTAAAATAATGCTCGCACTATTACCCCCGCGCATGGAAGCGGCCAACCTGGCCGCTGGCTATGGCAACGAACGCCGTATGAAAGGCTTTAAACGTGAAAGATGCACAATCTCTGTAGTACGGCAGCGGCGGTCCAAAGGCGTAACAACGGGCGTGACACGATAGTTAACTGGCGAAGTCTGTTCCTGAACAGTGTAGGTCCCGACAAAACGGGGCTGAAATTTCTCGCATAAGTCAGGTACGCGAATTGGAGTCCACAACAACACTTCGTCTCCAGGCTGGAAGGAAACAACACGGTGGGATGCATCATAGCGAGTTTTGCGGTCTTGTTTACGGGCGTCGGTGTTGAGGCGGGCGTGTTGGCGACACTGGGCAATGCGCGAAACAAATTGCTCACATATTGATGTGGACGAGGGCACGGCGACGTCAAAGAAAGTGACGTCGAGGACAGTGATCGGTTGACGACCACACACAAGGAAAAAGGGCGAGTACCCCGTTGTGCGTTGGACGGCCGTGTTGCAAGCGAAGGTGACGAATGGGAGAATAACATCCGAATTGGTGTGGTCAGGGTTGATGTACATTGAAATCATGTCAGACAGCGTACGATGAAAGCGCTCTTTGAGGCCATTAGTTTGAGGGTCAAGTCGTTTTATGGATAGTATTGAACGCACGGAGAACATCGTCGAGAAGTTTAGATAGAAAGGTCCCGCCGCGGTCACTCAAGAGGATACGTGGGGCTCCGAGTCGTAAAAAGATGGCTTCCAAGAAAAAGGATGCACCCTCCGCTGCGGAACCGGAAGGTAGTGCGGCTGTTTCAGCGTACCGTGTCAAGTGGCCTACAGCAGTGACAATCCATCGTTTACCGCCAGCCGATAAGGGTAGTGGTCCATACAGGTCGATACCAACGACTGCGAAAGGAGCTTCAGGACACGGGACAGGTTGTAGCAGTCCAGCCGGAGGTGAGGTCAGTCGTTTGCGGTGTTGGCAGATCGAACAGCAAGCCACGTATATTGCTACGCTTGTTGCAAGTCCAGGCCAAGAGAAGCGGCTGCGCATTCGCGCATAGGTTTTATGGAAAGCAAAGTGACCGGCAGTGAGATCGTCATGAAAGGTCTCCAGTATATGGGTCCGAAGTGATCGGGGAACTACAGGAACCCAACGGTGTCTTTCGGGATGAAACACGTACCGGTATAGCACCGAATTTTCGATCTTGAAGTTTTTCAACTGCCGACGGAGTCGAGCGTTAGGTGTGCGAGAGGATCCCCGAATACGTTCCATAACGGAGTGGCAGTAAGGGTCACTACGTTGTCAAGTTGCAAACGCAATAGAATGGCTAGGTGGGAGCCGGTCGAGAGCTGCGAGTGAAGGAAATGCAGGAGACACGTCCGGCGGGTTGCTCATGGAAGGTGGTAAGCAGGCAGTTTTTGAAGACGGTGGTAGGGGACAACGAGAGAGAGCATCGGCATCCTGGTGTTTCTTTCAAGACTTGTAGGTGACGTCGAAGTCGTATTCTTGTAAACGAAGTATCCAACGGCCGATACGGGCCGTTAAATTTTTTAGCGGCGCCAACCAGCACAAGGCGTGGTGATCAGTAACGACCGTACAGTGGCGCCCGTGCCGATAAGGCCGGAATTTTTGGACGGGCCAAACAACGGCAAGACACTCTTGCTCGGTAATCGTATAATTGTTTTCTGTAGGTGTTAGCGTGCGACTTGCATATGCGGCCACACGTTCTTCGGAAGTGTGCTGACGTTGCAGAAGAACAGCGCCAATACCATGGCCGCTGGCGTCAGTATGTAGAAGAGTGGGTGCGGTGTTGTCGAAATGACAAAGCACAGGTTCGGACGTGAGGGCACGCTTGAGGGCGTCAACAACAGTTTGGCATCGTATGGTCCCTACGTATGGTCGTCCGACCATACGTAGGGAGCTCCAGAAGGAAGTAATTGATGGAGCGGCACCGCAATGGTGGCAAAGTTACGTATGAAGCGCCGGAAATACGAAGCTAGGCCAAGAAAGCTACGCAAGTCTGGTGCGTTGACGCCTGGGGAAGCGCAGGACAGCGGTAATTTTATCGGGGTCAAGTCGGATGCCGTCCTTGCTGACAAGGTGTCCGAGTACTTTAATGGATTTGCATGCGAAGTGGTACTTTTTTGTATTCAGCTGAAGGCCAGCAGCTGAGAGGCATGTCAAGACTTCGTCGAAGCGCTGGAAGTGCTGATGGAAGGTCGACGAAAATATGACGATGTCATCAAGGTAACATAAGCAAGTCTTCCACTTTAGGCCCCGTAGTACAGTGTCAATCATCCGCTAAAATGTGGCGGGAGCATTACACAGGCCGAAAGGCATTACGTTAAATTCGTAAAGTTTTCTTCTTCAAATGAAGTTTTCTTGGAATTAGGTTTTTCATAACAAGCCTGGACTCGCCCGTAATGCGACTTGCACTTATGCATGCTCGCTTACAACAGGTAAACAAAGAAATTGGAAGCGACAATTTGAAAGCGGTGCACAGCGTGTGATGACATTATGATTGTTTCTCTAAATTTAGCAGCCTGACAATGGTATTGTTCGCGATTCGTATAGCTCTGCACGCTAGCACGTAATATGCAAATTCTGAATAATATCATCCAATCCCATCCATAATACCCATCCAAAGGCTGCTACTCGCCGGCTCCCATCCGACGGCTCCCATCCATAATACCCTCCCAGGCTGCTACTCGCCGGCTGCAGGTTCTACTCCAGCAGGTACAGACTAGCAGCCTCCTTACTCCCTTCATCGTGCAGCGTTTTCGCAGAATAAAGACCCACGTGGCATGGCACGTTCACATGCGGGTGACTGCAGAACCTGCAACACCCGGACGGACCTCGAAGACTTAATCTTGGACTGCCCGCTGCATTCTGGCCCCAGGCCCTTGCTTCGCTCAAAACGGAATGGCAACAGACCTCGATCCAGACCTGTGCACTACCGAGGCACAGCAGCTCTGTGACCGCCAACGAGCTATGGCAGTCACTGTATCAATTCTTGGATGATCCTGAGGCTCCAGCCACTGGGACCAGGCTTCTTCATCTCGGGCGTACCAGCGACCGCATCAGCCACATTATGTAGATAATTAGATCTCCCCTATCACCACTGTCTACGTTACGCAGAAACATTTGCTTTGGCCATATGTTAAGCTGTTCCGTATCCACCAAGCAAGTAAAGACACTACCCATGAATTAAGGCAACGTATAAATTAATAATGTTTCAAACATTCAATGTAAAACACAAATTGTTCTGCTATTGCCGGCTACATCGCAATGTTACTATAATAACAAAGATGTGCTTCTGAATAGGCATTTCATATAGCATGAGATACGGGTTTTCAGTCCGTGAGCAAACCGCACAATTCGCCTTTTATCGGAGCCGACAACTCCAGGGTGATGCATTTTCCAAGTCAACCGTACTACGTTATTTTACACAACCATCATTTAGAGAGTTGATCTCTCAAACAGTACAGCTGACATAATTTGCAGGGTACGTCGCAATGGGAAATCGTTGTAGTTGTCGTTCATAGTTTTGCAGTTCGACCACCTTCACAGCCTGGACTGGAGACCAATTTTCAACCTGCGCTGTTGTGCTACTGCCGGCTGAAAGAGGTGCAGCTGATGCATCGAATACTGGAGAGGAGAACATTTTGCAGCCAAAGACAAAATCATCAGCACGCTCCAAGAAGCCTGGTGTGACTGCCAATGCTGGCAAGAGTGTCGATGCATCTAATGTGACAGTCTAGAATTAAACGAAGCTGGCCAAGGGCAACAAGCGTGGCCCTGCACCTGCCCTCGACACTACCATGTCAGGGCCTCAACAGCTGGAAGAACAAGGCCCACCTGCTAAGCGCACTATGGGCAATGTATTGAGTGGTGGAGAAAAGTCCAGCACCGCAGCACAAGGAGCTAAACGAGCGGGTCGTCCTTCAAATACTCCGTTCTGCAGGCCAAACTGCGGCTTCTAACAGCACTGGGAAACAGAAGACGACGGCAGCCAAGGGACGTCCACAGTCAAAGCCAAAACAAAGGAAGCGAAAGGGCGCTCCATCCGAAGCTGATGATGTCTCATATGCTTCAGATAGTAGCTATGTAGTGTCACGTGGTTTGCTGCAGTGGGCAAAACGCAGGGAACCTTTTTATTATGACTACATACGCCCATGGGTAGAGGAGCAGCTCTGGAGTGACAGCGACTCCGATGACAAATACATTTCAAATGCCTCGATCAGCAGCATCATACCTCCTGTTGGTTTGCTCCAATCATACCGTCTCAAGAATAGGTTGATCGCTGCTGGAGGTAGTAGTTCAAGCATTGACAGTGAAGATGATGACATGCCTGTCTCTCCTGGAGAGGATCTCCTGTCGAGAGGCGAGGCAAAATTTGCATTGGACACACTGTCATATTCCACGACAACCGCTGCTGAAGCGATCAGCATGCTGGTGAACTTTGCAAGCAGTCGCCGCCTTCCCTACGCTGCCCTGACAGAACTAGTCACAACTGTCAACAAGTTGTTTGCTCCGGCTGTGGCTGTTCTGCCTAGCCGAAAGGCTCTGGTGAAGGCACTGTCAGAAATGCCCGAAGTGTCACTTTGAATACTAGCCACAAGTTAAAGCTGGGCTCACTTTCACAGAGTGGCTGCGAAGTACATTTCACATCTCTGGTTTATGCGCGAGAGAAAGTTGACAGCAAATCATTTATCATCGCGTTTTAAAATGTGCAGAGCAACAAGGATGCCTGTTGAAATTTTTATCTTGTCAAGTGCTTCACAGCTATTGCAGAGTATAAAATATCAGATGTTCCCATTTTGTCTTTCACAAGCAGCTATCTCCTCACTAGATCCAATCCCATGGACATTCCTCTCTTTTCCTCCCAGGCTGTTACTCGCCGGCTGCAGGTTCTACTCCGGCAGGTACAGACTAGCAGCCTCCTTACTCCCTTCATCGTGCAGCGCTTTCGCAGAAAGGAAGACCCACGTGGCCTGGCACGTTCACATGTGGGTGACTGCAGAACCTGCAACACCCTGACGGACCTCAAAGACTTACTCTTGGACTGCCCGCTGCATTCTGGCCCCAGGCCCTTGCTTCGCTCAAAACGGAATGGCAACAGACCTCGATCCAGACCTGGGCACTACCGAGGCACAGCAGCTCTGTGACCGCCAACGAGCTATGGCAGTCACTGTATCAATTCTTGGATGATCCTGAGGCTCCAGCCACTGGGACCAGGCTTCTTCATCTCGGGCGTACCGGCGACCGCATCACGCCACATGATGTAGATAATTAGGTCTCCCCTATCACCACTGTCTCCCTTGCCTTTTCACCTACCCCACTTCCCAAACAATTCACCGCAGCCCTTTAGGCGCAAAAATGCGTAAAAAGACGTGTACAAAACACTGGCCCTGCTTCAAATAAGTACAAGTTCGCCCTCATTCGAGACGACCCACTGGTTCGCCGCATCGGACGTCATCGAACAGCGGAGAAGCAGAATAGCATCCGAGTTCAAGAACCCGAGCTTCCCGATTGTTGGAGCGAAGGCCTTGATGACCGCACTTAAAAACTGGACTCAAGAGCCTAACTCTAAATTCGATGCAATTTCAAGTGGGAGCAATGTTCCGAAGCTCCTTAAGGATATGGCCAAGGAAGTCGGAACAGCAGAGAACAAGCTGAATGGCAAGGTTAAGGCTGAGAAAGAAACCAAGAAGGGCAAGCAGGGACCCGCAAAGGTCGCCAAGACAGTGGTGGTTGCTGCCGCTGCAGTAGAGGAAAATGTGACGCCTGTTAGGGGCGGTGGGGCTTCCCAGCAGGGCATCAACAGCAAGGTGAACCTGCCTATCAAGACCAAGGGCAAAGCAAAGGGAAAAATCACCGATGGACTCAAGGCCAAGGCAGCCACAAAAAAGGCAAAATAGTGAAAGAAGAGAAACCAGCCACGGCGCTGCCACCTGTGAAGCCGCTACACAAGGAGTCGGTGTATTACTTCAACGATTCGGACGATGACGGCCTGGTGGTTGACGAGAACCCGCCACCGCGGCCACGCCGCTCCTACGAGCGAGCCGTGGCTATTCACGCAACGCCAGCTCTGCCGCCCATCTCCAAGTTCAGCATCAACGCCTCCATGGGCAACCTCGCGGGGGGGGGGGAGGTTGCAGCAGGCGCGGCTGGAACCACGTGACCTGTGATGGAGTCCCAGGACAGCAAGTAACGTTCTGTCAAGCTTCGGTTTTCATTCAATAATAGCAAGCGCAAGGTGGAGAAAGCAGCTACAGCAAACAACAAGGCTACCAGCACAACAAGGCTGCCCAGCAGATCTGTGGTTCCCTAGACGGCAGCCAGTGAAGAGGACACTGCTGACGTCCCGAACAACGGAACCATCGATGACTTGCTGCTGGCGTCCAGCATTGCCGTTGACAATGACCGCACACGAGTTAGTCTTGAATAAGAGTTGGGTGGTGGCCGAGCATCGTTGTCGATGTTGGACAGGATCCAGGGCATGCTGTCCATGCAGAAGAGTGCGTTCACCTTTGGGCAGTGCGAAGGGGGTGCACTCATTGACCCCACAGCATAGGAGCTTCTAGATGTAGGTCCGTTGAGCACGGGCTTGACACAGGGGTTGGCCGGACCGCGCGGAAGGATTGGCCCGACGCCCACGCTCAAGCGGCCCACTCCCTTTGGCTCTGCCGCCTCCCGGATGCGGTACGGCGAGGAAGAATACCTCGAGGAGTTTCTCCTCAAGGAGTGCCACGCGGACGACGACTATGTTTACCCTGTACAGGAAGCCTCGGACGACGGCGCTTCGCGTGTTCAAACCTCGGCGGCGATGAGCGAGACGAGGCATGGAATCCCAAAGCCAAGCTTGCTCCAAACTGCCCAAAACCACTACGCCCCACACGAGAGGGAACACAAAAGCAGTCTGTGAAGCGCACCATCGAGGACACGGCATCCAAGCCTGCCAACAAGCCTCTTCTCAAACGAACCAATCACCGCAAGAAGGCGCAAGAGGCGCCTGAAGCTAAAGAAATGGACATGGAGGAGTCTGAAGCCGGCCCGTCCACATCCTCAGTGGCCAGCAAAAAGCCCTCCCTGCCTCCACATGCCTTCAGGTTGAAAAAGCCGAAGAAAGGTTTTCCCACTCCAAAGCAGCGTCTGGGCAAGATTGTCATGATCGACATGATGATCTACTGAGAAAGAGACGCTCTGCATGTGTGCTTGTGTGTATGCATATTTTTGTGTTGTGTTTACCTACGGCAGCCATCAGGACCTTCGCGGTTTCATTTCCAAACCGGCGGATAGTTGTCTTCAAGTGTACATATTGTTCTCTTCAGCCATACCTCACTTTTTCGTCATGCCCCACTGACGGTCAAAATCACTTCGCACCCCCCACCACCCGCTTACCTCTTCTAATCAACATTTTAATTAGACGAATTGCCTCAGGGCTTCATGGCGTAAAGCACATGCATTTCATGAGGCACATTACGCTATGCATACAGTATTTGATGTGCATACATAGATATACCATACTATATATATATATATATATATATATATATATAAAACAGATATATATATTCACAGATATATGCGTACAGCACGACTGATATATATTTCAGTAAAATCTCCATTTTGTCACGTTTTTAGACTGTTCGTCACGAGAAGCGCGTTCAAATAAGCGTGACCATTTCAAAGTGTCTCGAAAGAGGTCAGTCCGCGTCAGATACCATACTTTTTTGAATGTCGTGATAAAAAGCAACGCACATGCTTTGTATATGCCATTTTGTAAACAGGTGATAGCCTAGTGTTCCAACAAAAACCATCCGTGTCGCCTAGGAGAAAATGTGGACTGGTGTCACTTGGCGGCTTTGCATGTCGAGCATTTTCTTAGGTGACGTAGCTACCAAAACTTTGCCCACCTCTATACTGGATGTATTTCTGAAGCTGGTGACGCCTTTACAGCACGATTGAAAGCAAACTCCTTGTTAAATTGTTTTTGTTGTACAATTTTTTACATTGCTGCTGTAGCAAAATGTGGCAGCCCTGTCAGTGCAAGCTTTTTTAACGGACACTGTGACAGCATGGGAATGCTGAGAAGTGGAAACCTTGATGTGATGGCGTAGTCTAAAGCATGACCACGGCTCTGCAAATGAAGTTTTCTTGGAATTAGGTTTTTCATAACAAGCCTGGACTCGCCCGTAATGCGACTTGCACTTATGCATGCTCGCTTACAACAGGTAAACAAAGAAATTGGAAGCGACAATTTGAAAGCGGCGCACAGCGTGTGATGACATTATGATTGTTTCTCTAAATTTAGCAGCCTGACAATGGTATTGTTCGCGATTCGTATAGCACTGCACGCTAGCACGTAATATGCAAATTCTGAATAATATCATCCAATCCCATCCATAATACCCATCCAAAGGCTGCTACTCGCCGGCTCCCATCCGACGGCTCCCATCCATAATACCCTCCCAGGCTGCTACTCGCCGGCTGCAGGTTCTACTCCGGCCGAAACAGACTAGCAGCCTCCTTACTCCCTTCATCGTGCAGCGTTTTCGCAGAATGAAGACCCACGTGGCATGGCACGTTCACATGCGGGTGACTGCAGAACCTGCAACACCCGGACGGACCTCGAAGACTTAATCTTGGACTGCCCGCTGCATTCTGGCCCCAGGCCCTTGCTTCGCTCAAAACGGAATGGCAACAGACCTCGATCCAGACCTGTGCACTACCGAGGCACAGCAGCTCTGTGACCGCCAACGAGCTATGGCAGTCACTGTATCAATTCTTGGATGATCCTGAGGCTCCAGCCACTGGGACTAGGCTTCTTCATCTCGGGCGTACCAGCGACCGCATCAGCCACATGATGTAGATAATTAGGTCTCCCCTATCACCACTGTCTACGTTACGCAGAAACATTTGCTTTGGCCATATGTTAAGCTGTTCCGTATCCGCCAAGCAAGTAAAGACACTACCCATGAATGAAGGCAACGTATAAATTAATAATGTTTGAAACATTCAATGTAAAACACAAATTGTTCTGCTATTGCCGGCTACATCGCAATGTTACTATAATAACAAAGATGTGCTTCTGAATAGGCATTTCATATAGCATGAGATACGGGTTTTCAGTCCGTGAGCAAACCGCACAATTCGCCTTTTATCGGAGCCGACAACTCCAGGGTGATGCATTTTCCAAGTCAACCGTACTACGCTATTTTACACAACCATCATTTAGAGAATTGATCTCTCAAACAGTACAGCTGACATAATTTGCTCGGTACGTCGCAATGGGAAATCGTAGTAGTTGTCGCTTACAGTTTTGCTGTTCGACCACCTTCACAGCCTGGACTGGAGAGCAATTTTTATCTGCGTTGTTGTTGTACTGCAGTACAAAGGCTACTTATAGCACTGTCCTACAGGACCAAGACAATAAACATTTGTCTCACAGTTGCGTTTGAAGAGATGTGTATTTACTGCGTGAAGGTTACACATGTCCTGTCACTATTTGTACCGCTGATTCATCAGGCATGTTTATTTTTTGCTTCTTTACATACACTAACCGCATGTGTGCTGGCTTTTATTGCGATAGCAATTATATGGACACTTCAACCGGATTTCTGCCGTCGCCGTGAGGTTTCCTATAGATAAACTCTTCGCCGTGCGCCGTATGCCCGAGCGGAAGCGTGCTGGGACGCGCGCTGTCACGGAGAGCGAACGCACTCAATCACCCACGCGCAAGCAAGGAAGGGGGAAGCCAGCGCCGGAGGGAGCGCGGGGGGGGGGGGGGCGCACTTCTACTCTGCCAACAACCGCGCTCGTCGCTCGCTCACCCGCCCCGTCTCTTATCTCCACACGGCTCTGACCTTTATGCGCCGTGCATTCGCCGCTCAGTTTCCGTTGAAGCAATAGACCGCACGTACCTTCGCCCGCGGCGAAGTATGCGCTCGCTGCCAGCGTTTTGACCGTCGTTGTCTCCAGTCATTCAGTGCGATCTATTCATGTTCGTTTGTGCGCGCTCGCACCACGCTTGTTCATTCAGTTAGTAATATTCGGGCCACATTTTCCAACGCACGCTACAGATGCAATGCTGCCCGGATCGGCAGTGCAGCACTACAGGTGTGTCCCTTCGCACGCGCTGCCCACGGGAAGCGCTTCTCATCAACACCACCGTTTCACACGCGCCTTCTCGTGGTCATCGAGTCTCTCTTCATGTCGGTCTACTTACGCCGCAGCACACCTGCTTACTTAATCAGCTCATGTTTACTACAATTCATATTGCTACCAAAGCCGCTCACCTTACTTCGTATGACATTGCTGTGTTGCTATCGCATTCATTGCTTCGCCCTTAGGGCTAAACTGTGACATTTTTTTTATTTCAGCCATCTCAAGGAGCCAGCAAGCCAGCAGTAGCGAGGGAGGCCTGCTTCAGCTCGCAATGTTGGATAGTGCGCGCAGTGTGCACGTGGCACAGAGCGAAGTCACCGTCCCGCGCGAAATGCTTGCAGAATCTAGGAACGTATGCGTTTCTTGTGGTTCAAAATATATGTAATCTACTTCGCAACCATAACCCATGCACTTATTTAATACCTGTCTGAAGCATGATTCTTGAAGGCAAGATATGCAGGATTAACAATGACAGTGCACGTCAGTGTTTGGAATGAGCGGAAGTAGCACCAAGAAAGGTTATAGTAGCATTCGGCAAGCAAAAGTACACGGCGATAGTAGCAACATGTGTATTCGTGGTATAGCGTGTAGTGGTTTCACGAGATAAGTAAATTTGCAGGCCTTGGTGAGTGCCCAGTGATGTAAGATTGCCTGGTAGGAATTGTTGCAATTTAGGGATGACACTCTTTACGTTGCCACATGTACTGAACGCGAAAATGAAGCGTCTACCTAAGCGGGCAGCTGTGAAACGTGGTCACCCCGGAAGTTGGCTCCAGAAGACGAAGCAAGGGAACGCAAAAATGCCGTACAACGAGCACATAGGCAGACGCTCGCTGCAGCAAAAACCACCACCAGCATGTCTGAAAAGCAACGCCGTGCAAGTTTGCAACGTGCACGACGGCATGCGGATGAAGACCTAAGACAACGTGAGGCCAAAGCTAAACGTCGAAAGCGGGAATAGGATGAAGCACTCAGACACTCCGCGAGGCTGAAGCCGAACGTTGAAAGCGTGAACAGGATGAATTCAGACAAAATGAGGATAAGCTAGTAAATTTCCCCACAAACAACTGTGTTTGTCTACCCCCCGAAGCCACCACATCTACCCCTGCTTAACTTGGTGAGCGAGAGCCTGGTTTCTCCGCGTGTGCCGTTTATGCAGATTCGTCGACTACTGTAACACACACCGGACAGTTGGCCATCAGCGAACCAGTCGTCAACCTTCCCAATGACGTTGCGGAAACCGTCGCTATGCTTCTTAACCATCTGGAATACGGGCTCCAAGTCGCAGGCGGCGACGAACGTCACCGAGGAGCGCCGTGTGCGCCACGAGTACCGCTCGCTCATCGACGAGCAGCTTGACGTACAAGAGAACGCTCAGCACAACGCGGTTCTGCTGCAGGCGCAAGAGCTCTTCCAAGGCGTGAGCCACACGGCGGAGGCCGTGCTGGACTCTACGCTGGGAACACCGCTTGCTAGACGCGAGGCGGACGCGCTCGTATCGACTCCTGCTTTTTTAATGCGTTTGGCGCAAAAGTTGCCGATCGAACTCGGATTTTCGACTCAACTGATCCAGTTCCTCTCAAGAATCAAGTGGATACCCAATTCGCGATCGGGTTTTTAGCCGTAGTTTTGCGTCGAGTCGCATTTTTTTCTGGCCTGGTAGTGCGAAAAGACTAGTCGCTTGTCACAGACCACGCTGCGAGCTGGCCACAGCCTAGTTTTACGAAAACTGACGCTCCGTATGCTGTGGGACGAAATGCAGCAAGTAGAAGAAATTGGCGATGCCGATGCGACTGAGAGACCTAGCTCAGCCTCGAAAAAGCGTCTCTCTAGTTACAGCAGCGTCGTGGGCTGCCAGGAGCAAGAAGGTCTGAATCCTAACATAGGATTCTACCGTTTTTCTTTAAGGCCTCACGCAGCGAAGCGTCGGGCACGCTGGATAACCTCACTACCCCACTACGACCAGCACAGGATGGACAGTTAAATGTGCTCATCCTTGATTTCAAGCCAGCATGTTCAGACAGTGCAGCAAGGTAGTATTGATTACAGGACATCGATGTTCAAGCCCTCTCCTTAAAATCTACATGAAACAAGCAGCGCACGAGCTCGCGCTACGGCGCGATTCGCACGTACGTTACGGCGACCTCACATGCATTGCATCAGACATTTATCAGTTACTCAAGGGACAGATAGTCCTAGCGCAGACATGACTACTTGTTTAGCGGCTTGCAGTCAACAATGATTAAATGACGTCCGCCGTTTCGCGGCGTGCTGAAAGACCGCTGCCGCCGCGGCGCGTATCGTCGTGCGCTCGAGCAGTTCCGTACATGTGATGTCTGCTTATCACTGCTTTGAATTCATTTATTGAAAGTATTTCCTCGTCTTTTTGCGCCAGGGTGTAGCAGCGGGCACACCTTACCTGAAGTTCAACTTCGTACGCGACTCGCTTTACTTGCGATGGACACCGCACTTAAACTTTGCCGCTTATTTCTTGAACGACGTACACGTACTTGGCATTGCATTATTTCTTGCCTTGACGCAGTGTGCCACCCCTGAAAAAATCGGCGGAGCCTGATATGCAGTGCAGGCCGTGGCACAACACAAGCTAGAGTGGCGGTTCCATATTGTAAACCCAGGGCAGAGGGGCGCTTTTTAGCACCATTTTTACGGCGCCCCCTGGGCAAAGCAAAAACTCTATAGCGGCAAAAATTTAGGGGTCCTTATTATTGGGTTAGGCAAAGCCTGGTGGATGTAAGCAGATTACGGGCGCTTGCGCGCCATGTGGTTGCTTTGTGACTGGGAATGACTCTTCCGTATCGGATGTTGCGAGAAGGTTGTGGATCCTCGTCTAATTTCAAAATTGTTGGATTCAGCGAAGGTTTAGTGATTCGATGACCGCTTTCGTGTTTTTATTAGATAAGGCAGGTGTGTTGGTTTGTTCGCTAGACCCAATGACTCTCGGTGCGAACACGGCGCTTTCCTGTGCCCTGTGGTCGTGTGAGCTGGTGTGTTCCCAGGGAGAAGGCCACAAAGAAGTTAATGCTGCGACCTCAAGCTCGAGTGTGCCATTGGCTATCGTTTCAAGAACAAACTCTGAGGTCACGACTGACCGACGCTTCGGGCAACCTGACAACTTGTCGCCCTCAGGTCGGATCTTCCGGCGGCGGAGCAGTCTGTTGCGTCCAGAATCGGCAGGGCGCATTCTTTGGTTGTTTCCATCGAGGCCGCCCCTTTCATCAACGTCGCCCAGACGGCGACAGTGCCTGACACCTCGGTGACGGGCAAACAAGCGCCCCAAATCGGCAGTGCGCATCCTTTGGGTGTATCACCCGGTGCCACCCCCTTCATCGGCGGCCGCCTACCTGGCGACGCGGCCCGACACCCGCTGTGACGCGATGACAAAGAAGCTCACTTAAACGCGACCACAACCGTCACCCTTCGTGGAAGCAGGAACCAGCACGAAGGTCACTCGCCCGACCCTGGCAAAATGACCGTCACGCAGAAAAAGAAACCAAGTCGACGACTTTCGTGGAAGGAGTGTGAATCCCCTGTTTCCAGTTTACCTCTTGCTGCTTCGAAGGTTGGACACCAGAGAAGACTAATCGGACACCAGATGCTTGAAACTAATGGGAAGACTTTGTTCTTAATTCCAGACCCGCATTACACGTCCTCAGGGGACAAGATCCAGGATGTTTCAAAACTTGGTTATTTAAATAGATAATAAATTTACGCAGGAACTCCCTAACCGGGTCGTTACCCACCCTCTGCCAAGGATCCACGAAAACGGGAACAAGCAAACGTAAATGGCCATGTGAACTAGCCTATTAGCTAATGAGGATGAAAGAATTATACATGGCATGCATTCTTAACAGAAGTTTTAGCTGTGCATGTTTAGGCAGGGTGTAACACTGTACTACATTGACTCTATAATTGCACATTTTTACTTACAGTAGTTAAACAGCATGATGTGAACTGTTTGCAATAAATAGTCAACAAACCCACCAGTTTTTAAGCATGTGAGTGGGTAGAAGTTCAAATTGAGAAGGCTGTTAAGGTATCCTTTCCAAGGGAACTATGGGAGATGCAGCAGGAGTGGCAAGCCAAGTTTTAAAATTTTTCTCTGGGTATCGCAAACACGTTTGCTTTCATCATGTCCAATTCTGATAATATTTGTTATATAAACTTGGATGTGAATCACGGGCATTGCATTTATTACTTCGCTTACTATTCCAGATGGACACACCAGAAAGGGCGTACTTGAGGTCAAGAGCAGCATGGCTTGCATTTCTTAAAGTGCACTCAAGGAGGAGAATCAAACGACTCCAGCAGACTAAGTGGCGACTAGAGAAGAAAAAGCACAGTTGCAAAATGACTAACAAAAGAGAATATTCTACTGAAAGAGCAAGCAACAGTTTCGGATAGCTCAGGAACAGCAAAGCGGCATTTGCTCCAACGACAAGTCGGAAAGCACAGTCCTGCAAGCATGCCCGCAGTATACTCACCTGAGCTGAGAACTTTTGCCTTGACACTTTACTTTTACTCCCCCCGAGCCTACTGATATGTAAGAAAGGTCTTTTATACATGCCGTAAACACCCCAGAACCCTACGAAAGTGGTATGAAACTGTTGATGGGCAGCCAGGGCTTTCATCTAAAGCATTTCACGCACTAAAACTGAAATGTTTTGAAACGAGGAGCAAAGGCAACCAGACAATTTGTAGCCTAGTGGTCAACGAGATGTCGATTCGTCAGCAAATTCAATGAAACAGGTGCTGTTTTGATGAATTTGTTGACATTGGAACAGGTTTCGATAGTGACTCCCTGCCACAGGCAAAAGCTGCTTTTATAATGGCAGTGACCATTAACGGAGACTGGAAGTTGGCCCTTCGCTATTTTCTTGTGGATGGGATAAATGCGCAACAACGGGCTAATCTTGTACACGAGTGCCTCCAAAGCATGCACAATGCTGGGGCCATGGTTGTTTCAGCAATGTGTGACGGTGCCCCAGCCAATATGTCCATGCTGAAAGAGCTCGGACGCAACTTTCAAAATCTAAGAAACTTAAAGACGATATTTGCACACCCTACGACCCGACAGCCTGTAGCAGCATTTCTTCATCCCCGCCGCATGCTAAAGCTCATCAGAAATGCACATGCACATAAGGGGTGCTTTATTGATCAGAACGGTAAAGCAGTTTGCTAGGAACACACTGAGCAGCTGCAGTGTGCAGCAGACAGAAGGCCTGCACTTGGCCAACAAGTTGCGCAGAGCTTACATCGAGTGGGAACGGCAACCCATGAAGGTCAGCCTTGCTGTACAATTGATGAGTACTTCTGTCACAACAGCGCTGGCCGAGTGCAGGGAACTGCAACCAGAAGGCTCCTCCAACACACAGCCAACCGAGAATTTTATATTACACATTAACAACATTTTTGATGCCCTTAATTCAAAAAGCATGCACCAAAAAGCTTTTATGAAGCCCTTACATGAAAAGAGTGCAAAGGTTATTGAGACCATGTTTGAGAGCACAACCCAGTACCTGTTCTCCTCAAGGGAAAATGCCAGTAAAAAAAGAATAATTGAACCAGGCCGAAAGACAGGCTTTCTGGATTTTCTCATTCGCATGAAAACTTTAAATGACCTTTTCAACTTTCTTGTTGTTGAAAAACCACTGCTAAAATACATTCCAGCTGACAAAATCTGCCAGGATCACCTTGAACTCTTCTTTGGTCTGACACGAGCACACGGCGGGCACAATGACAACCAAACTGCACAACAGTTTCGTGCAGCATTTAAAAAGGTTATTGTTCAAAATGAGCTTGTAAATTTTTCAACAGGGAACTGTCTGAGCCTGGACAGCATTGCAATATTATCATGCAGCAGTTCTACAAAGCTTCATCGATGAAAGTATTAAATGAATCAGTGGAATGAAAGGAGCTTCTAAATGCTGAGACTATTGAGCAGTCCTATATCAGCAGTGAGCATGATTACACATCATTGCTCCCAAATACATCCGCGAATGTGGCGGGTAAGATTGTCACGTACTTGGCAGGTTATGTAGCACATAAGTTGTGTTCAAAACTGACAAGCGAGTACTGCACGACTGCACTACTTATTACACAGCCAGGAGAATCATATTCATTAATTGTAAGGAAGAACAGGGGAGGGCTGCGATTTCCATCAGAAAGTGAATCTATCGGAAATCAGAATCACTTGTCCGAATGGCACTGCACATGAAGAAACTAGCATCCAGAACCTTGCTGCATGACCTTTTACACCAGGTTGTTGATGCATTCTACACGAAAGACCTGTTTGCAGAACTTCATGTGCACATGTTTGAGAACATTCCGCTTGACAACCACTACATCCACCTTGTACGGTGCATAGCAGAAACCTACCTTAACATGTGCCTGTTCCATTTAGGCAGGCGGGCAACTGAGAATGTGCACACTGCCAAAGTACGTCAAGTGTTCAGAAAACATACCCAGTTGAAGGGACAATGAAATATAGTTTTGCTAGCCCATTGTCACTGCCCAATTGTTACCACTTTTCATAACAGTATTGTAACATTCAATTTCAACATGTAACTTTTGTGTTCTGTTTTTAGGAATGACAGAGCATTCAGAATGCAAAATACGACTTGTTACAAATGACAAGGGATGTGGAAGTATTTCACCTGTAATGATGCCCAATGTATCAGATATTCTGCGCTGTTGCATTTTATATGCTAATGTACACCCAGCTGTGGACAGTTCAACAAACTAATAGCTAAATAGTTTGTGCTTTACTAAGGTGTAACTGAAACAAACTTTTGTTTCTACTAATGTATTCTCCTTTACAAGAAATAAATGTCAACAATTTGTTCCGATTTTCCTTGATGTGGAACTGTGTTTGGGCACTCATCACAAAGTTAAATACTAATCTAGTCTTTTACTCTTCATTCGTTAATTCAATATTCAAATTATTGAGCTTTCATTTCTATTCGAATGGAGAGATAACGGCACATTACATTTATTAGTCTCGGGGAGGAAAGTTTGATGCAAGTGGCGACTGTTCCGAATGATTCTGCTACAGCAGAGCCAGAGTTCTTACGTAGACACCAGTTCTTAAGCAGGTACAGGTAACTCCTGGAATAATTTTCTGTTACTCAGTAACAGAAACTGAGTAACAGCACGCTGGTGTGCGAACTACTAATGCCAACCAATGAACTACCTACATCCAAAGCAGTACTTTGCACTTCATGACCCTTGTAAGGTGCGTCCTTCCGTGCTCATCTCTAGCACTTAGAGCATTACAAGAACATTTTTCTGCCATTCTTGTGTTACCCTGAAACTCGTGTGCTAAGTTTGTGCAAATAGTTCATTTTTAACCAACATTTCGTGCATAATTTACTACACGTACTCCACGCTGTATAAGTCTGAGCAGTAACTTCATTCAAGTTAATGGTCACGCTATAATAGTGCTTTATCAGTGCTACCATCGCCAGGCAAGTCAGTTTAAGAGCAGTATTACACGAATAACGTCTACTGCACTAGTCGGGCTGTTTCGTCCATAAAAATGCTAATTGCGAATGTATTGCACATGAAACGCTGCCACGATGCTCTAGAACCCCTAGCAAAAAATGTAGGTTTTCTCAACACAAACGTAATACAAGCACGACACATAGACACTAATCAGCCAAAGCTGCAATACAAGCAGCAGAAATGTACAACATTGCACTGGCCCCGCCGGTAGGGTTGACACCCTGCTTTACTTGGCTAAGAACCGGCATGTCCAGAGAACAACGTTGTGATGAACGGTGCTGCAGAAGTCTACTGTATTACAGGCCAGGTAAAGGAACAGAGACATATACATACGTACATATTATATATATATATATATATATATATATATATATATATTGCGAGACAGCTGTTCAACCGCGACGGTTTTTTTATGCAGGCCGCACGCTAAAGAGAATGACGCTGGCCGTGATGATGAGTATATACATATGAAGAAGATGAAGGGGTAATATAATGCTCGCACTATTACCCCCGCGCATGGAAGCGGCCAACCTGGCCGCTGGCTATGGCAACGAACGCCGTATGAAAGGCTTTAAACGTGAAAGATGCACAATCTCTGTAGTACGGCAGCGGCGGTCCAAAGGCGTAACAACGGGCGTGACACGATAGTTAACTGGCGAAGTCTGTTCCTGAACAGTGTAGGTCCCGACAAAACGGGGCTGAAATTTCTCGCATAAGTCAGGTACGCGAATTGGAGTCCACAACAACACTTCGTCTCCAGGCTGGAAGGAAACAACACGGTGGGATGCATCATAGCGAGTTTTGCGGTCTTGTTGACGGGCGTCGGTGTTGAGGCGGGCGTGTTGGCGACACTGGGCAATGCGCGAAACAAATTGCTCACATATTGATGTGGACGAGGGCACGGCGACGTCAAAGAAAGTGACGTCGAGGACAGTGATCGGTTGACGACCACACACAAGGAAAAAGGGCGAGTACCCCGTTGTGCGTTGGACGGCCGTGTTGCAAGCGAAGGTGACGAATGGGAGAATGACATCCGAATTGGTGTGGTCAGGGTTGATGTACATTGAAATCATGTCAGACAGCGTACGATGAAAGCGCTCTTTGAGGCCATTAGTTTGAGGGTCAAGTCGTTTTATGGATAGTATTGAACGCACGGAGAACATCGTCGAGAAGTTTAGATAGAAAGGTCCCGCCGCGGTCACTCAAGAGGATACGTGGGGCTCCGAGTCGTAAAAAGATGGCTTCCAAGAAAAAGGATGCACCCTCCGCTGCGGAACCGGAAGGTAGTGCGGCTGTTTCAGCGTACCGTGTCAAGTGGCCTACAGCAGTGACAATCCATCGTTTACCGCCAGCCGATAAGGGTAGTGGTCCATACAGGTCGATACCAACGACTGCGAAAGGAGCTTCAGGACACGGGACAGGTTGTAGCAGTCCAGCCGGAGGTGAGGTCAGTCGTTTGCGGTGTTGGCAGATCGAACAGCAAGCCACGTATATTGCTACGCTTGTTGCAAGTCCAGGCCAAGAGAAGCGGCTGCGCATTCGCGCATAGGTTTTATGGAAAGCAAAGTGACCGGCAGTGAGATCGTCATGAAAGGTCTCCAGTATATGGGTCCGAAGTGATCGGGGAACTACAGGAACCCAACGGTGTCTTTCGGGATGAAACACGTACCGGTATAGCACCGAATTTTCGATCTTGAAGTTTTTCAACTGCCGACGGAGTCGAGCGTTAGGTGTGCGAGAGGATCCCCGAATACGTTCCATAACGGAGTGGCAGTAAGGGTCACTACGTTGTCAAGTTGCAAACGCAGTAGAATGGCTAGGTGGGAGCCGGTCGAGAGCTGCGAGTGAAGGAAATGCAGGAGACACGTCCGGTGGGTTGCTCATGGAAGGTGGTAAGCAGGCAGTTTTTGAAGACGGTGGTAGGGGACAACGAGAGAGAGCATCGGCATCCTGGTGTTTCTTTCAAGACTTGTAGGTGACGTCGAAGTCGTATTCTTGTAAACGAAGTATCCAACGGCCGATACGGGCCGTTAAATTTTTTTGCGGCGCCAACCAGCACAAGGCGTGGTGATCAGTAACGACCGTACAGTGGCGCCCGTGCCGATAAGGCCGGAATTTTTGGACGGGCCAAACAACGGCAAGACACTCTTGCTCGGTAATCGTATAATTGTTTTCTGTAGGTGTTAGCGTGCGACTTGCATATGCGGCCACACGTTCTTCGGAAGTGTGCTGACGTTGCAGAAGAACAGCGCCAATACCATGGCCGCTGGCGTCAGTATGTAGAAGAGTGGGTGCGGTGTTGTCGAAATGACAAAGCACAGGTTCGGACGTGAGGGCACGCTTGAGGGCGTCAACAACAGTTTGGCATCGTATGGTCCCTACGTATGGTCGTCCGACCATACGTAGGGAGCTCCAGAAGGAAGTAATTGATGGAGCGGCACCGCAATGGTGGCAAAGTTACGTATGAAGCGCCGGAAATACGAAGCTAGGCCAAGAAAGCTACGCAAGTCTGGTGCGTTGACGCCTGGGGAAGCGCAGGACAGCGGTAATCTTATCGGGGTCAAGTCGGATGCCGTCCTTGCTGACAAGGTGTCCGAGTATTTTAATGGATTTGCATGCGAAGTGGTACTTTTTTGTATTCAGCTGAAGGCCAGCAGCTGAGAGGCATGTCAAGACTTCGTCGAAGCGCTGGAAGTGCTGATGGAAGGTCGACGAAAATATGACGATGTCATCAAGGTAACATAAGCAAGTCTTCCACTTTAGGCCCCGTAGTACAGTGTCAATCATCCGCTAAAATGTGGCGGGAGCATTACACAGGCCGAAAGGCATTACGTTAAATTCGTAAAGTTTTCTTCTTCAAATGAAGTTTTCTTGGAATTAGGTTTTTCATAACAAGCCTGGACTCGCCCGTAATGCGACTTGCACTTATGCATGCTCGCTTACAACAGGTAAACAAAGAAATTGGAAGCGACAATTTGAAAGCGGTGCACAGCGTGTGATGACATTATGATTGTTTCTCTAAATTTAGCAGCCTGACAATGGTATTGTTCGCGATTCGTATAGCTCTGCACGCTAGCACGTAATATGCAAATTCTGAATAATATCATCCAATCCCATCCATAATACCCATCCAAAGGCTGCTACTCGCCGGCTCCCATCCGACGGCTCCCATCCATAATACCCTCCCAGGCTGCTACTCGCCGGCTGCAGGTTCTACTCCAGCAGGTACAGACTAGCAGCCTCCTTACTCCCTTCATCGTGCAGCGTTTTCGCAGAATAAAGACCCACGTGGCATGGCACGTTCACATGCGGGTGACTGCAGAACCTGCAACACCCGGACGGACCTCGAAGACTTAA
Source organism: Dermacentor silvarum (assembly GCF_013339745.2). Taxonomy (NCBI): domain Eukaryota; kingdom Metazoa; phylum Arthropoda; class Arachnida; order Ixodida; family Ixodidae; genus Dermacentor; species Dermacentor silvarum. Next base: position 390,728,664 of record NC_051154.1, on the reverse strand, counting down.
TCTTGGACTGCCCGCTGCATTCTGGCCCCAGGCCCTTGCTTCGCTCAAAACGGAATGGCAACAGACCTCGATCCAGACCTGTGCACTACCGAGGCACAGCAGCTCTGTGACCGCCAACGAGCTATGGCAGTCACTGTATCAATTCTTGGGTGATCCTGAGGCTCCAGCCACTGGGACCAGGCTTCTTCATCTCGGGCGTACCAGCGACCGCATCAGCCACATTATGTAGATAATTAGATCTCCCCTATCACCACTGTCTACGTTACGCAGAAACATTTGCTTTGGCCATATGTTAAGCTGTTCCGTATCCGCCAAGCAAGTAAAGACACTACCCATGAATGAAGGCAACGTATAAATTAATAATGTTTGAAACATTCAATGTAAAACACAAATTGTTCTGCTATTGCCGGCTACATCGCAATGTTACTATAATAACAAAGATGTGCTTCTGAATAGGCATTTCATATAGCATGAGATACGGGTTTTCAGTCCGTGAGCAAACCGCACAATTCGCCTTTTATCGGAGCCGACAACTCCAGGGTGATGCATTTTCCAAGTCAACCGTACTACGTTATTTTACACAACCATCATTTAGAGAGTTGATCTCTCAAACAGTACAGCTGACATAATTTGCAGGGTACGTCGCAATGGGAAATCGTTGTAGTTGTCGTTTATAGTTTTGCAGTTCGACCACCTTCACAGCCTGGACTGGAGACCAATTTTCAACCTGCGCTGTTGTGCTACTGCCGGCTGAAAGAGGTGCAGCTGATGCATCGAATACTGGAGAGGAGAACATTTTGCAGCCAAAGACAAAATCATCAGCACGCTCCAAGCAGCCTGGTGTGACTGCCAATGCTGGCAAGAGTGTCGATGCATCTAATGTGACAGTCTAGAATTAAACGAAGCTGGCCAAGGGCAACAAGCGAGGCCCTGCACCTGCCCTCGACACTACCATGTCAGGGCCTCAACAGCTGGAAGAACAAGGCCCACCTGCTAAGCGCACTATGGGCAATGTATTGAGTGGTGGAGAAAAGTCCAGCACCGCAGCACAAGGAGCTAAACGAGCGGGTCGTCCTTCAAATACTCGGTTCTGCAGGCCAAACTGCGGCTTCTAACAGCACTGGGAAACAGAAGACGACGGCAGCCAAGGGGCGTCCACAGTCAAAGCCAAAATAAAGGAAGTGAAAGGGCGCTCCATCCGAAGCTGATGATGTCTCATATGCTTCAGATAGTAGCTATGTAGTGTCACGTGGTTTGCTGCCGTGGGCAAAACGCAGGGAAGCTTTTTATTATGACTACATACGCCCATGGGTAGAGGAGCAGCTCTGGAGTGACAGCGACTCCGATGACAAATACATTTCAAATGCCTCGATCAGCAGCATCATACCTCCTGTTGGTTTGCTCCGATCATACCGTCTCAAGAATAGGTTGATCGCTGCTGGAGGTAGTAGTTCAAGCATTGACAGTGAAGATGATGACATGCCTGTCTCTCCTGGAGAGGATCTCCTGTCGAGAGGCGAGGCAAAATTTGCATTGGACACACTGTCATATTCCACGACAACCGCTGCTGAAGCGATCAGCATGCTGGTGAACTTTGCAAGCAGTCGCCGCCTTCCCTACGCTGCCCTGACAGAACTAGTCACAACTGTCAACAAGTTGTTTGCTCCGGCTGTGGCTGTTCTGCCTAGCCGAAAGGCTTTGGTGAAGGCACTGTCAGAAATGCCCGAAGTGTCACTTTGAATACTAGCCACAAGTTAAAGCTGGGCTCACTTTCACAGAGTGGCTGCGAAGTACATTTCACATCTCTGGTTTATGCGCGACAGAAAGTTGACAGCAAATCATTTATCATCCCGTTTTAAAATGTGCAGAGCAACAAGGATGCCTGTTGAAATTTTTATCTTGTCAAGTGCTTCACAGCTATTGCACAGTATAAAATATCAGATGTTCCCATTTTGTCTTTCACAAGCAGCTATCTCCTCACTAGATCCAATCCCATGGACATTCCTCTCTTTCCCTCCCAGGCTGCTACTCGCCGGCTGCAGGTTCTACTCCGGCAGGTACAGACTAGCAGCCTCCTTACTCCCTTCATCGTGCAGCGTTTTCGCAGAAAGGAAGACCCACGGGGCCTGGCACGTTCACATGTGCGTGACTGCAGAACCTGCAACACCCGGACGAACCTCAAAGTCTTACTCTTGGACTGCCCACTGCATTCTGGCCCCAGGCCCTTGCTTCGCTCAAAACGGAATGGCAACAGACCTCGATCCAGACCTGGGCACTACCGAGGCACAGCAGCGCTGTGACTGCCAACGAGCAATGGCAGTCACTGTATCAATTCTTGGATGATCCTGAGGCTCCAGCCACTGGGACCAGGCTTCTTCATCTCGGGCGTACCAGCGACCGCATCACGCCACATGATGTAGATAATTAGGTCTCCCCTATCACCACTGTCTCCCTTGCCTTTTCACCTACCCCACTTCCCAAACAATTCACCGCAGCCCTTTAGGCGCAAAAATGCGTAAAAAGACGTGTACAAAACACTGGCCCTGCTTCAAATAAGTACAAGTTACCCCTCATTCGAGACGACCCACTGGTTCGCCGCATCGTACGTCATCGAACAGCGGAGAAGCAGAATAGCATCCGAGTTCAAGAACCCGAGCTTCCCGATTGTTGGAGCGAAGGCCTTGATGACCGCACTTAAAAACTGGACGCAAGAGCCTAACTCTAAATTCGATGCAATTTCAAGTGGGAGCAATGTTCCGAAGCTCCTTAAGGATATGGCCAAGGAAGTCGGAACAGCAGAGAACAAGCTGAATGGCAAGGTTAAGGCTGAGAAAGAAACCAAGAAGGGCAAGTAGGGACCCGCAAAGGTCGCCAAGACAGTGGTGGTTGCTGCCGCTGCAGTAGAGGAAAATGTGACGCCGGTTAGGGGCGGTGGGGCTTCCCAGCAGGGCATCAACAGCAAGGTGAACCTGCCTATCAAGACCAAGGGCAAAGCAAAGGGAAAAGTCACCGATGGTCTCAAGGCCAAGGCAGCCACACAAAAGGCAAAAATAGTGAAAGAAGAGAAACCAGCCCCGGCACTGCCACCTGCGAAGCCGCTACACAAGGAGTCGGTGTATTACTTCAACGATTCGGACGATGACGGCCTGGTGGTTGACGAGAACCCGCCACCGCGGCCACGCCGCTCCTACGAGCGAGCCGTGGCTATTCACGCAACACCAGCTCTGCCGCCCATCTCCAAGTTCAGCATCAACGCCTCCATAGGCAACTTCGCGGGGGGGGGGAGGTTGCAGCAGGCGCGGCTGGAACCACGTGACCTGTGATGGAGTCCCAGGACAGCAAGTAACGTTCTGTCAAGCTTCGATTTTATTTCAATAATAGGAAGCGCAAGGTGGAGAAAGCAGCTACAGCAAACAACAAGGCTACCAGCACAACAAGGCTGCCCAGCAGATCTGTGGTTCCCTAGACGGCGGCCAGTGAAGAGGACACTGCTGACGTCCCGAACAATGGAACCATCGATGACTTGCTGCTGGGGTCCAGCATTGCCGTTGACAATGAGAGCACACGAGTTAATCTTGAATAAGAGTTGGGTGGTGGCCGAGCATCGTTGTCGATGTTGCACAGGATCCAGGGCATGCTGTCCATGCAGAAGAGTGCGTTCACCTTTGGGCAATGCGAAGGGGGTGGACTCATTGACCCCACAGCATAGGAGCTTCTAGAGGTAGGTCCGTTGAGCACGGGCTTGACACAGGGGTTGGCCGGACCGCGCGGAAGGATTGGCCCGACGCCCACGCTCAAGCGGCCCACTCCCTTTGGCTCTGCCGCCTCCCGGATGCGGTACGGCGAGGAAGAATACCTCGAGGAGTTTCTCCTCAAGGAGTGCCACGCGGACGACGACTATGTTTACCCTGGACTGGAAGCCTCGGACGACGGCGCTTCGCGTGTTCAAACCTCGGGGGCGATGAGCGAGACGAGGCATGGAATCCCAAAGCCAAGCTTGATCCAAACTGCCCTAAACCACTACGCGCCACACGAGAGGGAACACAAAAGTCTGTGTAGCGCACCATCGAGGACACGGCGTCCAAGCTTGCTAACAAGCCTCCTCTCAAACGAACCAATCACCGCAAGAAGGCGCAAAAGGCGCCTGAAGGTAAAGAAAATGACATGGAGGAGTCTGAAGCCGGCCCGTCCACATCCTCAGTGGCCAGCAAAAAGCCCTCCCTGCCTCCACATGCCTTCAGGTTGAAAAAGCCGAAGAAAGGATTTGCCACTCCAAAGCAGCGTGTGGGCAAGATTGTCATGATCCACATGATGATCTACAGAGAAAGAGACGCTCTGCATGTGTGCTTGTGTGTATGCATATTTTTGTGTTTGTGTTTACCTACGGCAGCCATCAGGAGCTTCGCGGTTTCATTTACAAACCGGCGGATAGTTGTCTTCAAGTGTACATGTTGTTTTCTTCAGCCATACCTCACTTTTTCGTCATGCCCCACTGACGGACAATATCACTTCGCACCCCCCACCAGCCGCTTACCTCTTCTAATCAACATTTTAATTAGACGAATTGCCTCAGGGCTTCATGGCGTAAAGCACATGCATTTCATGAGGCACATTACGCTATGCATAGAGTATTTGATGTGCATACATAGATATACCATACTAAATATATATATATATATATATATATATATATATATATTCACAGATATATGCGTACAGCACGACTGATATATATTTCAGTAAAATCTCCATTTTGTCACATTTTTAGACTGTTCGTCACGTTCGTGACGAACAGTTTTAGACTGTTCGTTTTTAGCCCGTTCAAATAAGCGTGACCATTTCAAAGTGTCTCGAAAGAGGTCAGTCGGCGTCAGATACCATACTTTTTTGAATGTCGTGATAAAAAGCAACGCACAGGCTTTGTATATGCCATTTTGTAAACAGGTGATAGCCTAGTGTTCCAACAAAAACCATCCGTGTCGCCTAGGAGAAAATGCGGACTGGTGTCACTTGGCGGCTTTGCATGTCGAGCATTTTCTTAGATGACGTAGCTGTGAAAACTTTGCCCACCTCTATACTGGATGTATTTCTGAAGCTGGTGACGCCTTTACAGCACGATTGAAAGCAAACTCCTTGTTAAATTGTTTTTGTTCTACAATTTTTTTACATTACTGCTTTAGCAAAATGTGGCAGCGCTGTCAGTGCAAGCTTTTTTTAACGGACACTGTGACAGCATGGGAATGCTTAGAAGTGGAAACCTTGATGTGATGGCTTAGTCTAAAGCATGACCACGGCTCTGCAAATGAAGTTTTCTTGGAATTAGGTTTTTCATAACAAGCCTGGACTCGCCCGTAATGCGACTTGCACTTATGCATGCTCGCTTACAACAGGTAAACAAAGAAATTGGAAGCGACAATTTGAAAGCGGTGCACAGCGTGTGATGAAATTATGATTGTTTCTCTAAATTTAGCAGCCTGACAATGGTATTGTTCGCGATTCGTATAGCTCTGCACGCTAGCACGTAATATGCAAATTCTGAATAATATCATCCAATCCCATCCATAATACCCATCCAAAGGCTGCTACTCGCCGGCTCCCATCCGCCGGCTCCCATCCATAATACCCTCCCAGGCTGCTACTCGCCGGCTGCAGGTTCTACTCCAGCAGGTACAGACTAGCAGCCTCCTTACTCCCTTCATCGTGCAGCGTTTTCGCAGAATAAAGACCCACGTGGCATGGCACGTTCACATGCGGGTGACTGCAGAACCTGCAACACCCGGACGGACCTCGAAGACTTAATCTTGGACTGCCCACTGCATTCTGGCCCCAGGCCCTTGCTTCGCTCAAAACGGAATGGCAACAGACCTCGATCCAGACCTGTGCACTACCGAGGCACAGCAGCGCTGTGACCGCCAACGAGCTATGGCAGTCACTGTATCAATTCTTGGATGATCCTGAGGCTCCAGCCACTGGGACAAGGCTTCTTCATCTCGGGCGTACCAGCGACCGCATCAGCCACATTATGTAGATAATTAGATCTCCCCTATCACCACTGTCTACGTTACGCAGAAACATTTGCTTTGGCCATATGTTAAGCTGTTCCGTATCCGCCAAGCAAGTAAAGACACTACCCATGAATGAAGGCAACGTATAAATTAATAATGTTTGAAACATTCAATGTAAAACACAAATTGTTCTGCTATTGCCGGCTACATCGCAATGTTACTATAATAACAAAGATGTGCTTCTGAATAGGCATTTCATATAGCATGAGATACGGGTTTTCAGTCCGTGAGCAAACCGCACAATTCGCCTTTTATCGGAGCCGACAACTCCAGGGTGATGCATTTTCCAAGTCAACCGTACTACGTTATTTTACACAACCATCATTTAGAGAGTTGATCTCTCAAACAGTACAGCTGACATAATCTGCAGGGTACGTCGCAATGGGAAATCGTTGTAGTTGTCGTTCATAGTTTTGCAGTTCGACCACCTTCACAGCCTGGACTGGAGACCAATTTTCAACCTGCGCTGTTGTGCTACTGCCGGCTGAAAGAGGTGCAGCTGATACATCGAATACTGGAGAGGAGAACATTTTGCAGCCAAAGACAAAATCATCAGCACGCTCCAAGCAGCCTGGTGTGACTGCCAATGCTGGCAAGAGTGTCGATGCATCTAATGTGACAGTCTAGAATTAAACGAAGCTGGCCAAGGGCAACAAGCGTGGCCCTGCACCTGCCCTCGACACTACCATGTCAGGGCCTCAACAGCTGGAAGAACAAGGCCCACCTGCTAAGCGCACTATGGGCAATGTATTGAGTGGTGGAGAAAAGTCCAGCACCGCAGCACAAGGAGCTAAACGAGCGGGTCGTCCTTGAAATACTCGGTTCTGCAGGCCAAACTGCGGCTTCTAACAGCACTGGGAAACAGAAGACGACGGCAGCCAAGGGACGTCCACAGTCAAAGCCAAAACAAAGGAAGCGAAAGGGCGCTCCATCCGATGCTGATGTCTCATATGCTTCAGATAGTAGCTATGTAGTGTCACGTGGTTTGCTGCCGTGGGCAAAACGCAGGGAAGCTTTTTATTATGACTACATACGCCCATGGGTAGAGGAGCAGCTCTGGAGTGACAGCGACTCCGATGACAAATACATTTCAAATGCCTCGATCAGCAGCATCATACCTCCTGTTGGTTTGCTCCAATCATACCGTCTCAAGAATAGGTTGATCGCTGCTGGAGGTAGTAGTTCAAGCATTGACAGTGAAGATGATGACATGCCTGTCTCTCCTGGAGAGGATCTGCTGTCGAGAGGCGAGGCAAAATTTGCATTGGACACACTGTCATATTCCACGACAACCGCTGCTGAAGCGATCAGCATGCTGGTGAACTTTGCAAGCAGTCGCCGCCTTCCCTGCGCTGCCCTGACAGAACTAGTCACAACTGTCAACAAGTTGTTTGCTCCGGCTGTGGCTGTTCTGCCTAGCCGAAAGGCTTTGGTCAAGGCACTGTCAGAAATGCCCGAAGTGTCACTTTGAATACAAGCCACAAGTTAAAGCTGGGCTCACTTTCACAGAGTGGCTGCGAAGTACATTTCACATCTCTGGTTTATGCGCGACAGAAAGTTGACAGCAAATCATTTATCATCCCGTTTTAAAATGTGCAGAGCAACAAGGATGCCTGTTGAAATTTTTATCTTGTCAAGTGCTTCACAGCTATTGCACAGTATAAAATATCAGATGTTCCCATTTTGTCTTTCACAAGCAGCTATCTCCTCACTAGATCCAATCCCATGGACATTCCTCTCTTTCCCTCCCAGGCTGTTACTCGCCGGCTGCAGGTTCTACTCCGGCAGGTACAGACTAGCAGCCTCCTTACTCCCTTCATCGTGCAGCGCTTTCGCAGAAAGGAAGACCCACGTGGCCTGGCACGTTCACATGTGGGTGACTGCAGAACCTGCAACACCCTGACGGACCTCAAAGACTTACTCTTGGACTGCCCGCTGCATTCTGGCCCCAGGCCCTTGCTTCGCTCAAAACGGAATGGCAACAGACCTCGATCCAGACCTGGGCACTACCGAGGCACAGCAGCTCTGTGACCGCCAACGAGCTATGGCAGTCACTGTATCAATTCTTGGATGATCCTGAGGCTCCAGCCACTGGGACCAGGCTTCTTCATCTCGGGCGTACCAGCGACCGCATCACGCCACATGATGTAGATAATTAGGTCTCCCCTATCACCACTGTCTCCCTTGCCTTTTCACCTACCCCACTTCCCAAACAATTCACCGCAGCCCTTTAGGCGCAAAAATGCGTAAAAAGACGTGTACAAAACACTGGCCCTGCTTCAAATAAGTACAAGTTCGCCCTCATTCGAGACGACCCACTGGTTCGCCGCATCGGACGTCATCGAACAGCGGAGAAGCAGAATAGCATCCGAGTTCAAGAACCCGAGCTTCCCGATTGTTGGAGCGAAGGCCTTGATGACCGCACTTAAAAACCGGACGCAAGAGCCTAACTCTAAATTCGATGCAATTTCAAGTGGGAGCAATGTTCCGAAGCTCCTTAAGGATATGGCTAAGGAAGTCGGAACAGCAGAGAACAAGCTGAATGGCAAGGGTAAGGCTGAGAAAGAAACCAAGAAGGGCAAGCAGGGACCCGCAAAGGTCGCCAAGACAGTGGTGGTTGCTGCCGCTGCAGTAGAGGAAAATGTGACGCCTGTTAGGGGCGGTGGGGCTTCCCAGCAGGGCATCAACAGCAAGGTGAACCTGCCTATCAAGACCAAGGGCAAAGCAAAGGGAAAAATCACCGATGGACTCAAGGCCAAGGCAGCCACAAAAAAGGCAAAATAGTGAAAGAAGAGAAACCAGCCACGGCGCTGCCACCTGTGAAGCCGCTACACAAGGAGTCGGTGTATTACTTCAACGATTCGGACGATGACGGCCTGGTGGTTGACGAGAACCCGCCACCGCAGCCACGCCGCTCCTACGAGCGAGCCGTGGCTATTCACGCAACGCCAGCTCTGCCGCCCATCTCCAAGTTCAGCATCAACGCCTCCATGGGCAACCTCGCGGGGGGGGGGGGGGGAGGTTGCAGCAGGCGCGGCTGGAACCACGTGACCTGTGATGGAGTCCCAGGACAGCAAGTAACGTTCTGTCAAGCTTCGGTTTTCATTCAATAATAGCAAGCGCAAGGTGGAGAAAGCAGCTACAGCAAACAACAAGGCTACCAGCACAACAAGGCTGCCCAGCAGATCTGTGGTTCCCTAGACGGCGGCCAGTGAAGAGGACACTGCTGACGTCCCGAAGAACGGAACCATCGATGACTTGCTGCTGGCATCCAGCATTGCCGTTGACAATGACAGCACACGAGTTAGTCTTGAATAAGAGTTGGGTGGTGGCCGAGCATCGTTGTCGATGTTGGACAGGATCCAGGGCATGCTGTCCATGCAGAAGAGTGCGTTCACCTTTGGGCAGTGCGAAGGGGGTGCACTCATTGACCCCACAGCATAGGAGCTTCTAGATGTAGGGCCCGTTGAGCACGGGCTTGACACAGGGGTTGGCCGGACCGCGCGGAAGGATTGGCCCGACGCCCACGCTCAAGCGGCCCACTCCCTTTGGCTCTGCCGCCTCCCGGATGCGGTACGGCGAGGAAGAATACCTCGAGGAGTTTCTCCTCAAGGAGTGCCACGCGGACGACGACTATGTTTACCCTGGACAGGAAGCCTCGGACGACGGCGCTTCGCGTGTTCAAACCTCGGGGGCGATGAGCGAGACGAGGCATGGAATCCCAAAGCCAAGCTTGCTCCAAACTGCCCAAAACCACTACGCCCCACACGAGAGGGAACACAAAAGAAGTCTGTGTAGCGCACCATCGAGGACACGGCGTCCAAGCCTGCCAACAAGCCTCTTCTCAAACGAACCAATCACCGCAAGATGGCGCAAGAGGCGCCTGAAGCTAAAGAAAATGACATGGAGGAGTCTGAAGCCGGCCCGTCCACATCCTCAGTGGCCAGCAAAAAGCCCTCCCGCCTCCACATGCCTTCAGGTTGAAAAAGCCGAAGAAAGGTTTTCCCACTCCAAAGCAGCGTCTGGGCAAGATTGTCATGATCGACATGATGATCTACTGAGAAAGAGACGCTCTGCATGTGTGCTTGTGTGTATGCATATTTTTGTGTTTGTGTTTACCTACGGCAGCCATCAGGACCTTCGCGGTTTCATTTCCAAACCGGCGGATAGTTGTCTTCAAGTGTACATATTGTTCTCTTCAGCCATACCTCACTTTTTCGTCATGCCCCACTGACGGTCAAAATCACTTTGCACCCCCCACCACCCGCTTACCTCTTCTAATCAACATTTTAATTAGACGAATTGCCTCAGGGCTTCATGGCGTAAAGCACATGCATTTCATGAGGCACATTACGCTATGCATACAGTATTTGATGTGCATACATAGATATACCATACTATATATATATATATATATATATATATATATATATATAAAACAGATATATATATTCACAGATATATGCGTACAGCACGACTGATATATATTTCAGTAAAATCTCCATTTTGTCACGTTTTTAGACTGTTCGTCACGAGAAGCGCGTTCAAATAAGCGTGACCATTTCAAAGTGTCTCGAAAGAGGTCAGTCCGCGTCAGATACCATACTTTTTTGAATGTCGTGATAAAAAGCAACGCACAGGCTTTGTATATGCCATTTTGTAAACAGGTGATAGCCTAGTGTTCCAACAAAAACCATCCGTGTCGCCTAGGAGAAAATGTGGACTGGTGTCACTTGGCGGCTTTGCATGTCGAGCATTTTCTTAGGTGACGTAGCTACCAAAACTTTGCCCACCTCTATACTGGATGTATTTCTGAAGCTGGTGACGCCTTTACAGCACGATTGAAAGCAAACTCCTTGTTAAATTGTTTTTGTTGTACAATTTTTTACATTGCTGCTGTAGCAAAATGTGGCAGCCCTGTCAGTGCAAGCTTTTTTAACGGACACTGTGACAGCATGGGAATGCTGAGAAGTGGAAACCTTGATGTGATGGCGTAGTCTAAAGCATGACCACGGCTCTGCAAATGAAGTTTTCTTGGAATTAGGTTTTTCATAACAAGCCTGGACTCGCCCGTAATGCGACTTGCACTTATGCATGCTCGCTTACAACAGGTAAACAAAGAAATTGGAAGCGACAATTTGAAAGCGGCGCACAGCGTGTGATGACATTATGATTGTTTCTCTAAATTTAGCAGCCTGACAATGGTATTGTTCGCGATTCGTATAGCTCTGCACGCTAGCACGTAATATGCAAATTCTGAATAATATCATCCAATCCCATCCATAATACCCATCCAAAGGCTGCTACTCGCCGGCTCCATCCGACGGCTCCCATCCATAATACCCTCCCAGGCTGCTACTCGCCGGCTGCAGGTTCTACTCCGGCCGAAACAGACTAGCAGCCTCCTTACTCCCTTCATCGTGCAGCGTTTTCGCAGAATGAAGACCCACGTGGCATGGCACGTTCACATGCGGGTGACTGCAGAACCTGCAACACCCGGACGGACCTCGAAGACTTAATCTTGGACTGCCCGCTGCATTCTGGCCCCAGGCCCTTGCTTCGCTCAAAACGGAATGGCAACAGACCTCGATCCAGACCTGTGCACTACCGAGGCACAGCAGCTCTGTGACCGCCAACGAGCTATGGCAGTCACTGTATCAATTCTTGGATGATCCTGAGGCTCCAGCCACTGGGACCAGGCTTCTTCATCTCGGGCGTACCAGCGACCGCGTCAGCCACATGATGTAGATAATTAGGTCTCCCCTATCACCACTGTCTACGTTACGCAGAAACATTTGCTTTGGCCATATGTTAAGCTGTTCCGTATCCGCCAAGCAAGTAAAGACACTACCCATGAATGAAGGCAACGTATAAATTAATAATGTTTGAAACATTCAATGTAAAACACAAATTGTTCTGCTATTGCCGGCTACATCGCAATGTTACTATAATAACAAAGATGTTCTTCTGAATAGGCATTTCATATAGCATGAGATACGGGTTTTCAGTCCGTGAGCAAACCGCACAATTCGCCTTTTATCGGAGCCGACAACTCCAGGGTGATGCATTTTCCAAGTCAACCGTACTACGCTATTTTACACAACCATCATTTAGAGAATTGATCTCTCAAACAGTACAGCTGACATAATTTGCTCGGTACGTCGCAATAGGAAATCGTAGTAGTTGTCGCTTATAGTTTTGCTGTTCGACCACCTTCACAGCCTGGACTGGAGAGCAATTTTTATCTGCGTTGTTGTTGTACTGCAGTACAAAGGCTACTTATAGCACTGTCCTACAGGACCAAGACAATAAACATTTGTCTCACAGTTGCGTTTGAAGAGATGTGTATTTACTGCATAAAGATTACACATGTCCTGTCACTATTTGTACCGCTGATTCATCAGGCATGTTTATTTTTTGCTTCTTTACATACACTAACCGCATGTGTGCTGGCTTTTATTGCGATAGCAATTATGTGGACACTTCAACCGGATTTCTGCCGTCGCCGTGAGGTTTCCTATAGATAAACTCTTCGCCGTGCGCCGTATGCCCGAGCGGAAGCGTGCTGGGACGCGCGCTGTCACGGAGAGCGAACGCACTCAATCACCCACGCGCAAGCAAGGAAGGGGGAAGCCAGCGCCGGAGGGAGCGCGGGGGGGGGGGGCGCACTTCTACTCTGCCAACAACCGCGCTCGTCGCTCGCTCACCCGCCCCGTCTCTTATCTCCACACGGCTCTGACCTTTATGCGCCGTGCATTCGCCGCTCAGTTTCCGTTGAAGCAATAGACCGCACGTACCTTCGCCCGCGGCGAAGTATGCGCTCGCTGCCAGCGTTTTGACCGTCGTTGTCTCCAGTCATTCAGTGCGATCTATTCATGTTCGTTTGTGCGCGCTCGCACCACGCTTGTTCATTCAGTTAGTAATATTCGGGCCACATTTTCCAACGCACGCTACAGATGCAATGCTGCCCGGATCGGCAGTGCAGCACTACAGGTGTGTCCCTTCGCACGCGCTGCCCACGGGAAGCGCTTCTCATCAACACCACCGTTTCACACGCGCCTTCTCGTGGTCATCGAGTCTCTCTTCATGTCGGTCTACTTACGCCGCAGCACACCTGCTTACTTAATCAGCTCATGTTTACTACAATTCATATTGCTACCAAAGCCGCTCACCTTACTTCGTATGACATTGCTGTGTTGCTATCGCATTCATTGCTTCGCCCTTAGGGCTAAACTGTGACATTTTTTTTATTTCAGCCATCTCAAGGAGCCAGCAAGCCAGCAGTAGCGAGGGAGGCCTGCTTCAGCTCGCAATGTTGGATAGTGCGCGCAGTGTGCACGTGGCACAGAGCGAAGTCACCGTCCCGCGCGAAATGCTTGCAGAATCTAGGAACGTATGCGTTTCTTGTGGTTCAAAATATATGTAATCTACTTCGCAACCATAACCCATGCACTTATTTAATACCTGTCTGAAGCATGATTCTTGAAGGCAAGATATGCAGGATTAACAATGACAGTGCACGTCAGTGTTTGGAATGAGCGGAAGTAGCACCAAGAAAGGTTATAGTAGCATTCGGCAAGCAAAAGTACACGGCGATAGTAGCAACATGTGTATTCGTGGTATAGCGTGTAGTGGTTTCACGAGATAAGTAAATTTGCAGGCCTTGGCGAGTGCCCAGTGATGTAAGATTGCCTGGTAGGAATTGTTGCAATTTAGGGATGACACTCTTTACGTTGCCACATGTACTGAACGCGAAAATGAAGCGTCTACCTAAGCGGGCAGCTGTGAAACGTGGTCACCCCGGAAGTTTGCTCCAGAAGACGAAGCAAGGGAACGCAAAAATGCCGTACAACGAGCACATAGGCAGGCGCTCGCTGCAGCAAAAACCACCACCAGCATGTCTGAAAAGCAACGCCGTGCAAGTTTGCAACGTGCACGACGGCATGCGGATGAAGACCTAAGACAACCTGAGGCCAAAGCTAAACGTCGAAAGCGGGAATAGGATGAAGCACTCAGACACTCCGCGAGGCTGAAGCCGAACGTTGAAAGCGTGAACAGGATGAATTCAGACAAAATGAGGATAAGCTAGTAAATTTCCCCACAAACAACTGTGTTTGTCTACCCCCCGAAGCCACCACATCTACCCCTGCTTAACTTGGTGAGCGAGAGCCTGGTTTCTCCGCGTGTGCCGTTTATGCAGATTCGTCGACTACTGTAACACACACCGGACAGTTGGCCATCAGCGAACCAGTCGTCAACCTTCCCAATGACGTTGCGGAAACCGTCGCTATGCTTCTTAACCATCTGGAATACGGGCTCCAAGTCGCAGGCGGCGACGAACGTCACCGAGGAGCGCCGTGTGCGCCACGAGTACCGCTCGCTCATCGACGAGCAGCTTGACGTACAAGAGAACGCTCAGCACAACGCGGTTCTGCTGCAGGCGCAAGAGCTCTTCCAAGGCGTGAGCCACACGGCGGATGCCGTGCTGGACTCTACGCTGGGAACACCGCTTGCTAGACGCGAGGCGGACGCGCTCGCATCGACTCCTGCTTTTTTTAATGTGTTTGGCGGAAAAGTTGCCGATCGAACTCGGATTTTCGACTCAACTGATCCAGTTCCTCTCAAGAATCAAGTGGATACCCAATTCGCGATCGGGTTTTTAGCCGTAGTTTTGCGTCGAGTCGCATTTTTTTCTGGCCTGGTAGTGCGAAAAGACTAGTCGCTTGTCACAGACCACGCTGCGAGCTGGCCACAGCCTAGTTTTACGAAAACTGACGCTCCGTATGCTGTGGGACGAAATGCAGCAAGTAGAAGAAATTGGCGATGCCGATGCGACTGAGAGACCTAGCTCAGCCTCGAAAAAGCGTCTCTCTAGTTACAGCAGCGTCGTGGGCTGCCAGGAGCAAGAAGGTCTGAATCCTAACATAGGATTCTACCGTTTTTCTTTAAGGCCTCACGCAGCGAAGCGTCGGGCGCGCTGGATAACCTCACTACCCCACTAAGACCAGCACAGGATGGACAGTTAAATGTGCTCATCCTTGATTTCAAGCCAGCATGTTCAGGCAGTGCAGCAAGGTAGTATTGATTACAGGACATCGATGTTCAAGCCCTCTCATTAAAATCTACATGAAACAAGCAGCGCACGAGCTCGCGCTACGGCGCGATTCGCACGTACGTTACGGCGACCTCACACGCATTGCATCAGACATTTATCAGTTACTCAAGGGACAGATAGTCCTAGCGCAGACATGACTACTTGTTTAGCGGCTTGCAGTCAACAATGATTAAATGACGTCCGCCGTTTCGCGGCGTGCTGAAAGACCGCTGCCGCCGCGGCGCATATCGTCGTGCGCTCGAGCAGTTCCGTACATGTGATGTCTGCTTATCACTGCTTTGAATTCATTTATTGAAAGTATTTCCTCGTCTTTTTGCGCCAGGGTGTAGCAGCGTGCACACCTTACCTGAAGTTCAACTTCGTACGCGACTCGCTTTACTTGCGATGGACACCGCACTTAAACTTTGCCGCTTATTTCTTGAACGACGTACACGTACTTGGCATTGCATTATTTCTTGCCTTGACGCAGTGTGCCACCCCTGAAAAAATCGGCGGAGCCTGATATGCAGTGCAGGCCGTGGCACAACACAAGCTAGAGTGGCGGTTCCATATTGTAAACCCAGGGCAGAGGGGCGCTTTTTAGCACCATTTTTACGGCGCCCCCTGGGCAAAGCAAAAACTCTATAGCGGCAAAAATTTAGGGGTCCTTATTATTGGGTTAGGCAAAGCCTGGTGGATGTAAGCAGATTACGGGCGCTTGCGCGCCATGTGGTTGCTTTGTGACTGGGAATGACTCTTCCGTATCGGATGTTGCGAGAAGGTTGTGGATCCTCGTCTAATTTCAAAATTGTTGGATTCAGCGAAGGTTTAGTGATTCGATGACCGCTTTCGTGTTTTTATTAGATAAGGCAGGTGTGTTGGTTTGTTCGCTAGACCCAATGACTCTCGGTGCGAACACGGCGCTTTCCTGTGCCCTGTGGTCGTGTGAGCTGGTGTGTTCCCAGGGAGAAGGCCACAAAGAAGTTAATGCTGCGACCTCAAACTCGAGTGTGCCATTGGCTATCGTTTCAAGAACAAACTCTGAGGTCACGACTGACCGACGCTTCGGGCAACCTGACAACTTGTCGCCCTCAGGTCGGATCTTCCGGCGGCGGAGCAGTCTGTTGCGTCCAGAATCGGCAGGGCGCATTCTTTGGTTGTTTCCATCGAGGCCGCCCCTTTCATCAACGTCGCCCAGACGGCGACAGTGCCTGACACCGACGGTGACGGGCAAACAAGCGCCCCAAATCGGCAGTGCGCATCCTTTGGGTGTATCACCCGGTGCCACCCCCTTCATCGGCGGCCGCCTACCTGGCGACGCGGCCCGACACCCGCTGTGACGCGATGACAAAGAAGCTCACTTAAACGCGACCACAACCGTCACCCTTCGTGGAAGCAGGAACCAGCACGAAGGTCACTCGCCCGACCCTGGCAAAATGACCGTCACGCAGAAAAAGAAACCAAGTCGACTACTTTCGTGGAAGGAGTGTGAATCCCCTGTTTCCAGTTTACCTCTTGCTGCTTCGAAGGTTGGACACCAGAGAAGACTAATCGGACACCAGATGCTTGAAACTAATGGGAAGACTTTGTTCTTAATTCCAGACCCGCATTACACGTCCTCAGGGGACAAGATCCAGGATGTTTCAAAACTTGGTTATTTAAATAGATAATAAATTTACGCAGGAACTCCCTAACCGGGTCGTTACCCACCCTCTGCCAAGAATCCACGAAAACGGGAACAAGCAAACGTAAATGGCCATGTGAACTAGCCTATTAGCTAATGAGGATGAAAGAATTATACATGGCATGCATTCTTAACAGAAGTTTTAGCTGTGCATGTTTAGGCAGGGTGTAACACTGTACTACATTGACTCTATAATTGCACATTTTTACTTACAGTAGTTAAACAGCATGATGTGAACTGTTTGCAATAAATAGTCAACAAACCCACCAGTTTTTAAGCATGTGAGTGGGTAGAAGTTCAAATTGAGAAGGCTGTTAAGGTATCCTTTCCAAGGGAACTATGGGAGATGCAGCAGGAGTGGCAAGCCAAGTTTTGAAATTTTTCTCTGGGTATCGCAAACACGTTTGCTTTCATCATGTCCAATTCTGATAATATTTGTTATATAAACTTGGATGTGAATCACGGGCATTGCATTTATTACTTCGCTTACTATTCCAGATGGACACACCAGAAAGGGCGTGCTTGAGGTCAAGAGCAGCATGGCTTGCATTTCTTAAAGTGCACTCAAGGAGGAGAATCAAACGACTCCAGCAGACTAAGTGGCGACTAGAGAAGAAAAAGCACAGTTTGCAAAATGACTAACAAAAGAGAATATTCTACTGAAAGAGCAAGCAACAGTTTCGGATAGCTCAGGAAACAGCAAAGCGGCATTTGCTCCAACGACAAAGTCGGAAAGCACAGTCCTGCAAGCATGCCCGCAGTATACTCACCTGAGCTGAGAACTTTTGCCTTGACACTTTACTTTTACTCCCCCGAGCCTACTGATATGTAAGAAAGGTCTTTTATACATGCCGTAAACACCCCAGAACCCTAAGAAAGTGGTATGAAACTGTTGATGGGCAGCCAGGGCTTTCATCTAAAGCATTTCACGCACTAAAACTGAAATGTTTTGAAACGAGGAGCAAAGGCAACCAGACAATTTGTAGCCTAGTGGTCAACGAGATGTCGATTCGTCAGCAAATTCAATGAAACAGGTGCTGTTTTGATGAATTTGTTGACATTGGAACAGGTTTCGATAGTGACTCCCTGCCACAGGCAAAAGCTGCTTTTATAATGGCAGTGACCATTAACGAGCTGGAAGTTGGCCCTTCGCTATTTTCTTGTGGATGGGATAAATGCGCAACAACGGGCTAATCTTGTACACGAGTGCCTCCAAAGCATGCACAATGCTGGGGCCATGTTGTTTCAGCAATGTGTGACGGTGCCCCAGCCAATATGTCCATGCTGAAAGAGCTCGGACGCAACTTTCAAAATCAAGAAACTTAAAGACGATATTTGCACACCCTACGACCCGACAGCCTGTAGCAGCATTTCTTCATCCCCGCCGCATGCTAAAGCTCATCAGAAATGCACATGCACATAAGGGGTGCTTTATTGATCAGAACGGTAAAGCAGTTTGCTAGGAACACACTGAGCTGCAGTGTGCAGCAGACAGAAGGCCTGCACTTGGCCAACAAGTTGCGCAGAGCTTACATCGAGTGGGAACGGCAACCCATGAAGGTCAGCCTTGCTGTACAATTGATGAGTACTTCTGTCACAACAGCGCTGGCCGAGTGCAGGGAACTGCAACCAGAAGGCTCCTCCAACACACAGCCAACCGAGAATTTTATATTACACATTAACAACATTTTTGATGCCCTTAATTCAAAAAGCATGCACCAAAAAGCTTTTATGAAGCCCTTACATGAAAAGAGTGCAAAGGTTATTGAGACCATGTTTGAGAGCACAACCCAGTACCTGTTCTCCTCAAGGGAAAATGCCAGTAAAAAAAGAATAATTGAACCAGGCCGAAAGACAGGCTTTCTGGATTTTCTCATTCGCATGAAAACTTTAAATGACATTTTCAACTTTCTTGTTGTTGAAAAACCACTGCTAAAATACATTCCAGCTGACAAAATCTGCCAGGATCACCTTGAACTCTTCTTTGGACTGACACGAGCACACGGCGGGCACAATGACAACCAAACTGCACAACAGTTTCGTGCAGCATTTAAAAAGGTTATTGTTCAAAATGAGCTTGTAAATTTTTCAACAGGGAACTGTCTGAGCCTGGACAGCATTGCAATATTATCATGCAGCAGTTCTACAAAAGCTTCATCGATGAAAGTATTAAATGAATCAGTGGAATGAAAGGAGCTTCTAAATGCTGAGACTATTGAGCAGTCCTATATCAGCAGTGAGCATGATTACACATCATTGCTCCCAAATACATCAGCGAATGTGGCGGGTAAGATTGTCACGTACATGGCAGGTTATGTAGCACATAAGTTGTGTTCAAAACTGACAAGCGAGTACTGCACGACTGCACTACTTATTACACAGCCAGGAGAATCATATTCATTAATTGTAAGGAAGAACAGGGGAGGGCTGCGATTTCCATCAGAAAGTGAATCTATCGGAAATCAGAATCACTTGTCCGAATGGCACTGCACATGAAGAAACTAGCATCCAGAACCTTGCTGCATGACCTTTTACACCAGGTTGTTGATGCATTCTATACGAAAGACCTGTTTGCAGAACTTCATGTGCACATGTTTGAGAACATTCCGCTTGACAACCACTACATCCACCTTGTACGGTGCATAGCAGAAACCTACCTTAACATGTGCCTGTTCCATTTAGGCAGGCGGGCACTGAGAATGTGCACACTGCCAAAGTACGTCAAGTGTTCAGAAAACATACCCAGTTGAAGGGACAATGAAATAGTTTTGCTAGCCCATTGTCACTGCCCAATTGTTACCACTTTTCATAACAGTATTGTAACATTCAATTTCAACATGTAACTTTTGTGTTCTGTTTTTAGGAATGACAGAGCATTCAGAATGCAAAATACGACTTGTTACAAATGACAAGGGATGTGGAAGTATTTCACCTGTAATGATGCCCAATGTATCAGATATTCTGCGCTGTTGCATTTTATATGCTAATGTACACCCAGCTGTGGACAGTTCAACAAACTAATAGCTAAATAGTTTGTGCTTTACTAAGGTGTAACTGAAACAAACTTTTGTTTCTACTAATGTATTCTCCTTTACAAGAAATAAATGTCAACAATTTGTTCCGATTTTCCTTGATGTGGAACTGTGTTTGGGCACTCATCACAAAGTTAAATACTAATCTAGTCTTTTACTCTTCATTCGTTTTCAATATTCAAATTATTGAGCTTTCATTTCTATTCGAATGGAGAGATAACGGCACATTACATTTATTAGTCTCGGGGAGGAAAGTTTGATGCAAGTGGCGACTGTTCCGAATGATTCTGCTACAGCAGAGCCAGAGTTCTTACGTAGACACCAGTTCTTAAGCATACAGGTAACTCCTGGAATAATTTTTTTTACTCAGTAACAGAAACTGAGTAACAGCACGCTGGTGTGCGAACTACTAATGCCAACCAATGAACTACCTACATCCAAAGCAGTACTTTGCACTTCATGACCCTTGTAAGGTGCGTCCTTCCGTGCTCATCTCTAGCACTTAGAGCATTACAAGAACATTTTTCTACCATTCTTGTGTTACCCTGAAACTCGTGTGCTAAGTTTGTGCAAATAGTTCATTTTTAACCAACATTTCGTGCATAATTTACTACACGTACTCCACGCTGTATAAGTCTGAGCAGTAACTTCATTCAAGTTAATGGTCACGCTATAATAGTGCTTTATCAGTGCTACCATCGCAGGCAAGTCAGTTTAAGAGCAGTATTACACGAATAACGTCTACTGCACTAGTCGGGCTGTTTCGTCCATAAAAATGCTAATTGCGAATGTATTGCACATGAAACGCTGCCACGATGCTCTAGAACCCCTAGCAAAAAATGTAGGTTTTCTCAACACAAACGTAATACAAGCACGACACATAGACACTAATCAGCCAAAGCTGCAATACAAGCAGCAGAAATGTACAACATTGCACTGGCCCCGCCGGTAGGGTTGACACCCTGCTTTACTTGGCTAAGAACCGGCATGTCCAGAGAACAACGTTGTGATGAACGGTGCTGCAGAAGTCTACTGTATTACAGGCCAGGTAAAGGAACAGAGACATATACATACGTACATATTATATATATATATATATATATATATATATATATATATATATATATATATAGCGAGACAGCTGTTCAACCGCGACGGTTTTTTTATGCAGGCCGCACGCTAAAGAGAATG